>NC_133769.1:200358146-200497115 GCF_003597395.2 Chelonoidis abingdonii | reverse complement strand
CGCTAAAATCGATCATTGCTACTTCGGAATGCTGTTAGTGTTGACGGAAACGACTTATTGAGGCCTCGGGAAGGTATCCCACACGTGCACCACTGACTGGTCTGGACAGCAATGCAGAACTCGAGGCACTGGCACCCGGTAACGGAAAAGCCCCGCGAACTTTGAAATTCAATTTTCCTGGTTTGCCAGCGTGGAGCTCTGATCAGCACGTTACATGGCAGAGCTCATTCAGACCAGGTAACAATGCAGTCTCTGGAGAATCGAAAAAGAAGTACCACTCTGCGACCGCACAAGAGGTACTGGATCTGATCGCTATCTAGGGGAGAGGACTTCAAGTGCTAAAGAACTCTGTCGAAAAAGACGAAATAGAAAAATATTTGAAAGATTTCCAAGTCTATGACGGGAAAAGCCACAGCAGGACTCAGTGCAGTGCAGACTAAAAGTTAAGGGAGCTCAGAACGGCATACCAAAAACCAGAGAAGCAACGGGAAGGTCTGGGTCAGGGCCGAAAACATGCCGCTTCTATGCTGAGCTGCATGCATGTTAGGGGCTGCGCAACGCAGTACCCCGCCTGGCCGTGGATTCGGGTCGGTTGTAATATCAACCGTGGCTGAGGATTCTGCGGAGGGGGAAGATGAGGAGGAAGAGGAAAGAGGAGGAAGAGCTTGCTGAGAGCACACAGCACTCCGTTAGCTCCACAGCCAGGAGCTTTTTGTGACCCCAGAATTACGTCCCAGCTCTCCAAGCACAAGCCCAGATAGTGAAGCCATGGAAGCGACCTCTGTTGAGTGTACTTTGTAAATATCAAACATGGTTTTAAAAAGCGTTTTTTAATGACTGAATTGCCATCAGGGCTTGGATGCATTCGCAGCCAGTACAGTTACAGGAACAGATCGTTAACGTGTCTGGGGATGGAGCAAAAACTCTCCAAATAAATCTCTATGAATCACTCTGAGGTATTCAAAAAGCTTTTGCAGAAGATTTCTGGCAAGGCAGCATTTGGTCCCTTGTATGACACTTTTTCCACGCCATGCATGTAGCAAGTATTACTCGGAATCATAGTTTCACAAAGCCAGCCGCGTATGGCCCAGGTGACTGCTGGCATTCCAGAAACATACGTTCTGCATCCTGCGGTGGTATTTCAGGCGAGTTATATCATTCTTTAACCTGGTTAAATTCAGGACTTTAATTAGGGGCAGACATGGCGATTTCCTACTGGGCAGCACTTAATCTTCCTTGCTCGTAGAGCGGGGGGAGGGGAGATGATAGTGCTGAGTTTACTCGTTTGGCGAGCAGGAACACACCATCGAATTAACGTGCCTAGTGTGGACGCGCACACTCGACTTTATAATATCAGTTTTAAGAAACCAATTTTAGCTAATTCGATATTATCCCGTAATGCAGACGTGGCCAAAGTACTTGCAATCCCTCCCAGCTCTATATCATCCAAAACTTTGTATGTGCAGTACTGGAGAGCAGCAAATGGTCACGGTGCATGTAGTTATCAATGACATATGAAAATGTAGGAGAGAAGTGCTGGAGGCAAAATTTAGGCTCCTAGGTTAGAGATTCAAGTCCAGGATGTACATGGAAGCATTTCAGCGAATGCTACCATCTCTGAAAGTGGGGAGTGGAAGACAGAGAACTGCCTGTCTCAAAGCGTGGATGGAAGGATTTAGGTCTATTAGGAACTAGGGAACCTTTTGGGAAAGGAGGAGCCAATACAGGAATAAGGGCCACTGCCTACACCAAAATGGAACCAGACTGCTGGCATGTAAAATTATAAAGGCTGTAGATTTTTTAAACGAAGAGCTTGAGGAATGCCTATAGGTGCGATGGAACACAGTCAGAGGCATGCCTAGGGAATGAATTAAAGGGGAACGCTATATCCTAGTAAAGAGCATAGGAAAGAAGTTAGTAAAGTACATGTAATAGACTCCTATTTAAATATAACACACAAAAGCAGGCAAATGAACATTGACAAAATGTACAAGTGCTTATATACAAATGCTGGAAGGCTAAATACTAAGACGGGGGAAAGTACAGTGCCTGTCATGAAATGCGGATATTGATATAATAAGCATCATGGAAATTCAGTGGAATAATGATAATCAACAGGAGACAGTAACACCAGGATACAAAATATATAGGAATACAATGTAGGTCATGCTGGTGGAGGAGTAGCACTATATGTGAAATAAATTAAAAAAATCTTAAATGAGTAAAACTGTACCATAAAATTTCTATGGATAGAAATTCCATGCTTGAACAATAGGAATATAGCAGTAGGAATATAATACCGACCACCTGACTGGGATGGTGACATTGATTGCGAGATGCTCAGGGAGATGAGAGGCTATAAAGGCAAAAAATGCAATAACACCAGGGGATTTCAACTATCCTCATATTGATTGGGTATGTGTCACCTCAGGAAGGGATGCAGAGATAAAATTTCTAGACACATTAAATGACCACTTTTTGGAGCAGCTAGTCCTGAAACTCATAAGGGAAAGGCAATTCTTGGTTTAGTCCTAAGTGAAGCACAGGATCTGGTCCAAGATGTGTGTACAGCTAATCTGTTTGGTAATAATGACCATAATGTAATTAAATTTAACTTCTTTGTAGGTGAAAGAATACCAACAAACCCATCACAGTAGCATTTAACTTTAAAAAGGGGAACACTACAAAAATGAGGACACTTGTTTGATGGAAATTAAAAGGAGCTGTCAAGGGTTAAATGCCTGCAAGCAGCATGGGGACTATTTAAAAACACTATAGTAGAGGTACAGACTACATGTATACCCCAAATCTGAAGAGACAACGAGAGGATCAAAGGAATGTAACCAGGGTGAAACAGCAGAGTAATGGAGGCCAGCAGAAGCAAAAAGGCATCTTCTAAAATTTGGAAGTCAAAACCCAGTGAGGATAATAGGTAGGACCATTTTAAGTTAAGTGTAAAAGTATAAGGCAGGCCAAGAAATAATTTGAAGAGTAATTAGCTAAGGACACAAACTAACAGAATTTTTTTTTTTTTTTTTTTTTTTTTAAGTGCATCAAAAGCAGAAAGCCTGACAAAGTCAGTGCGGCCATCGTATGATTGAGATGCTAAAGGAGGACTCAAGGTCATTGCTGAAAAGCTAAATGAATTCTTTGCATTCATCTTCACTGCAAAAGATATGGGGAAGATCTCCACATTTGAGCCATTCATTTTAAGTGAAAAATCTGAGGTACTGTCCTAAACTGAGGTGTAAAAGCAGATGAGGTTTTGGAACAAATTGATAAATTAAACAGTAATGAGTCACCAAGACCAGATGGTATACACCCAAAAATTCTGAGGTCATTCAAATATGAAATTGCAGAACTGTAGCATGCAACCTAGTGTTAAGATCAGCTTCTGTACCTGACGACGGGTTTAGCTAATATAATGCCGATTTTTAAAAATGGCTCCAAAGGTGATCCTGGCAATTACAGGCCAGTAAGCTTAATTTCAGTATAGTACCAGTCAAATTAGCTGAAACTATAGTAAAGCACAGAATTACCAGACACACTGATGAATGTGATATGTTTTGGAGGAGTCAACATGGCTAACAGGACATCACGAATCACCAATCAATTAAAATTCTTTGAAAGTGACAGCAAACATGTGGACAAGAGTGATCCAGCTGATTTAGAGTACTTGTATTTTCAGAAAGCTTTTGACAAGATCTCTCACCAAAGACTCTTAAGCAAAGAAGGCAGTCATGGGATAAGTCAGTCTTTTTTAATCAGTTACTGATTAAAAGATAGGGAACAAAGGTAGGAATAAGTGGTCCATTTTCACAGCAGAGAGAGATTTGGAAAAGTGGGGTGAACAGTGAACTGACAAAATTTGCAGAGGACACAAAATTACTTAAGATAGTTAAGTCCGCAGATGTACAAATGGATCTTACAAAACTGGGTGACTGGGCAAGAAAACGGCAAACAACAGTCAATGTTGGTATGTGTTAAGTAATGTATATCGGAAAACATAATCCCAACCATACACGCATAATGATGGGGTCTAAATTAGCTGTTACCACGCAAGGAAGATCTCAGGGTCATAATGGGCAGATCTCTGAAAACATCTACTTGATATACAGTAGCAGTCCAAAAAGTGATCAGAACTTTAGAAACCATTAAGAAAGGTATAGATCAGGGGTCAGCAACCTTTCAGAAGTGGTGTGCCGAGTCTTAATTTATTCACTCTAATTTAAGGTTTCATGTGCCAGTAATACATTTTAACGTTTTTAGAAGGTCTCTATCTATGTCTATAATATATAACTAAACTATTGTTGTATCTGAAGTAAATAAGGATTTAAAAATGTTTAAGAAGCATCATTTAAAATTAAATTAAAATGCAGAGCCCCCAGGACAGGTGGCCAGGACTCAGGCACTGTGAGTGCAACTGAAAATCAGCTTGCGTGCCGCCTTCACCACCTGTGCCATAGGTTGCCTACCCCTGGTATAGATAGTGGCATTGTGATATTTTCTGTCTTACTATGTAAATCCCTTACACACCTACACCTTAACTATTGTGTGCATTTCTGGTCATCTCATTTCAAAAATGCTATAACTGGAAAAGTTGCAGAGAAGGGCAATGAAAATGATTAGGGGTGTGAAACAGCTTGCATCCCAGGAAAATTTAAGAAGACTGAGACTGTTCAGCTGAGAAAAGACATGATTGAAGGGGATATGATAGAAATCTATAAATCACAAATGGCATGAAGACACCAAATCAGGAAATGTTATTTAGCCTTTCGCATAACACAAGACCTAGGGGTCACCCAATGATATTAATAGGCAGCAGGTTTGAAACAAACAAAAGGAAGTATTTCTGCACACAGTGCACAATCAACCTATGAAACTCATTGACAGCGGATGTTGTGAGGCCAAAAGTATAACTATTTCCAAAAATAATTAGATAAGTTCCCAGACAATAGGCCCATCAATGGCTATTAGCCAAGATGATCAGGGACACAAACCCATGCTCCAGGAGTTCCTAGATCTCTGACTGCCAGAAGCTGGGACTGGATGATAGGAAATGGGCAATTTTAAATTGCTCTATGCTCTTTATTCCCTCTGAAGCATCTGGCATCATCCACGGTCAGAGATGGGATACTGAGATAGACAGACCATTGGTCTGACCCAATATGACCATTTGAATATTATCATCCTTCCTTTACTCTTCCCACCTGGTGGTGGCCTGCCTCTTTCACAATCCAAATCTGACCCAAGCCAAAGAAGGTCAAGGTATTTTCATACCAGACCTGAACCCAAACAGTGTAGTTGGGTACTACGGGTTTGGCACAGGCTTCAAACTTCTAGCACCCTGTCTTGATTTGAAAACTTCAAGAAATGGGAATCTACCATTTCCCTTAATAGTTTGTTCTAATTTTTAATAACCTTTCCCTTTGCTCTATGCCTTTCAAATGTACATTCCACTTTCATTCCACACCTGCTGAATCTGTAAATGAACTACTATCCCTCAAAGTCTGTACAGACAAGGTGGGTGAGGCAATAACTTTTACTGGATCAACTTCTGTTGATGAAACAGACAAGCTTTTGACCTTACACAGATCTCTTTTTCAGGTGTGGGAAAGGTCTGTACAGTCAGGGTATGACTTTACAATCCAAAAGAGCAATGGGTATGTAAGGGTCTCAGAGAATCACTACTGCTCAACCAAGCATTCAAAAATCATAGGTCAGTCCCTTCACCCCCCGCCCCCCCGATAAGATTGGTTTAAAAATCATGAGTTAAAATAATTAATATTGGGTTCTATTTATTTTCCTTCTGGCTTCTGAGCTTTTAGGGTGCTCTGAGTCAGCTTTTCTCTTCAACTCAGGGCTAGAAAGTTGCTTAAAGAAAAAAAGCTGAGATTCTCCTGTAATCCCGACTCTTATGAGCTAGGGTGTTAAGGAAACACCAAATATCATGGAACTCACAATAAAAATCATTATATTCAGCAAAACCAGAGTATTATGATGAAAAAAAGAGCCCCCCCCCATTAAAAAGAATACTGTGGGGTAAGGAAAAACATCCTGCTGTCTCTTTGAATAAATGCTGACTTCTCCAATACTCTGGCATCAGTACTTTCCTTGGTAACCCTACAAAGGCATCCAACAGAAAGTCACAATGGTCGCTCAAAGACTTACATCACTGTTGAAACACGAGCACGTACTCTTGACGACTTGGGACACAAAACGGGCCTCCAGCCTAGTCTGGAAAGCCCAAACGTACAAATCTCCGTGACTCTAGGCACTTTGCTCACCATACTCACAGCCCCCGCTGTACTTGGAGCTAGTGCCATACACGCCTCCAGCCCAGCCCAGCCACAGCCCCTAGGGGCTCCCCAAATGCTAAACCCATTGGCCACTGTTCATTTGGGTAGCCACCTTCCTCGGTACACTTGTCCGTCTCTGGACACCGGGACCAGCTGCATGCAGAGGCCGAGCCCCCTGTGCCTTCGGGAGCGCTGGGCCGTTGCCGGCCTTCTTGCACTGGGGCTCCTCCCCCCATTGTGGGGGGGGGGCAGAGCTCGCTCTCTCTCCCTTTCGCCTGTGTGAACCCGACCCCTTCTCACCTGGCAACAGCCGTGCAGGGGGGGGGGGGGAGAGGAGGGAGGGAAGCGAGGGATTTATTACCACCGCCCGCTCATTCCCTCTCCCGGGGGCGGGGCCGCTGCTGAATGGCGGGGTCGGGAATAGTAACGAGGGGGAGGTGTCACGTGGCTCCCCGCAAGCCCGCCGCGCGCGCGCGCTCTCCTCCTGTGGTGGCGCGGGGCCGGGAGCCTACGCGATCCAGGGTGCTGTGCGCGGCGGGGCTCCCCCGCCATCCCGCTGGGAAGAGACGATCTGTGCGGGCCCTGCCAGCGAGACGCCGCCTGCGCGCAGACGGCTCCGCCGCCGAACGGACATGTTAGCGCGGAGCCCTGACGGGACGCGAGTCCCCCTCCCCCCGCGCGCCTCACCCGGCGGGCACCGCACCAGCCGCCGCCAACATGGAGGCCGTGAAGCCTTCAACCAGGAGGTGGGAGCCGGGAGCGCGGGGCAGGCCGGGCCGGGAACGTTCGCGGGTCATGAAGCCGCTATCGCGGCCGCCTGCCCCGCTGCTTCCGGCCCCGGGGCGAGGAGAGGCCCGGCCCTGCAGAGGCCTAACGGAGACCCAGCCTGCGGCCTTCCTCGAGACTGTTCGGGCCCCCTGGGGCTGACGGGGGCCGGGCGGCCCAGGAGTGGCCAGCGCCGCGTACTCTGGGAGAAGCCGGGGGATCGCCGCCCCCTCCGCCGCACGCGCCGTGCGCGGGAGCTGGGAGCGCGGCCGGGCCCTCGCGCCAGCCGTTACCCCGGGCGGTGGGCCCCGCCGGGGCCGGGCGGCTCACAGCCGGGGCGCCTAGTTCCCTGCCAGCGCGGGGGGAGGAAGCGACCACGTGAACGGGCGGCCGCTCGCACGGGCTGGGCTGCAGCAAACCAAGGGGCTGCCCATGATCGTACAGGAACTTCTCCGTGTGCGGAGCAGTGTCTGGGGAAAGGGTCAGGTGACAAGTCCCGAAATGAAGCATGTGGTGGGGGAGAAGTAGGGACCGGTCTTCTCTCATGAGGCATGGAAGGCCCTTGTGCCATCTCCGTCACTCTTCTTTCGGCTGCTGCTTGTTGCAACTCTGCCTAATCTGAAAACTCTCCAGCTGGGCAATAATATACCAGCGATCGTGTCTTCCAGATTGGACATCAAAATATGCCAGATCCTGATGTCTAAAGCTTTTTTCCCCATCTAAATTTAAAATGAATGTGTAGTTGGAGAGAACTTTAAATAAAAGTTTTGGTTTATAGGATGTTCTTGAAAATCATTTTAGGACTACACAAGGTGTTAAGTATAGTTTGTTTTCATTGGAAGTAACCTGGCAACTCTAAGCCTATCTTAAATGTAAGGTTTGCACGACTTATTCCAGAAGGTGTAAATGCATTTTGAAGGTTAGTGTGCTGTGAATGGTTGCTGAACAGAAACAGTAAAAATGGCAGACTGCTCTCATGTGACAAAGTCATGCTGTGTAAAGTTCATTCCTTGCATCTTCTTGTCAGTTGCAGTAGACTAGAATATCATTATGAACACAATTACATACCTGCTTATCCTTTACTAGATAACTGACTTTGTATTTTTCTCTTTATGGTATGATTTTTCTATTCTATTCATGGGGTCTTTACATTTTGAAACAATACAGATAACTCCATAGCTCAGGAGTGAATTTTGAGTGTGAATTTTAATGAGCACTTTTCATTTAAATTGACAGGTTCCTTATTTTGACACAATTGGCAGTTTGATGGCTATCCATTTTCCACATTTCCGGTATTTCAGTGGTGGTATTTTTAAACAGAAATCTACTAAATTAAATTAAGTGGCATTATATTGCACATATGATGTGCTTTCCACACTTATTAGCATGTAGGACAGAAATAGCTTTTATCTGTCTAAACATCAGTGGAAATACTAGCAGTGCTTGCCACTTCATTCATCTCATTATATTGCTTCCTTGTACAGCTTAACTTTACTGATGTTGGGCAAAATGCCATTCATATAACTGTACAAATTTTTTTTGCTGACCCAAATGATTTAAGTAAATGTGTTAATTTAGCTAACCATCAGTATCTCTTGGTATTTTAAGTAATCTCATTCTGATGTATTCAAAATGGTATGTCTTAAATAACACAAGTGGGTGCCCAAGAAATAGTAAATGTATGATGCCTGACTCTGTCAATATTTTACCTCTGGATACAGAATAAAAAAGAGTACTTGAAATTCTGGTAACTGCAGAATTTCAGTTTGATAACTAATGTGAAGACTAAATTGTATTTAAAAAATGGATCCAGTTGAGATTTTAATATGATTTCCCTCACAAATGGCTTATTCTCTATGGTTCCAATTCAGCAGTCACTTGTGTATTTGCTTAACTTTATGCTCAATGGGATTTACTCATCTGTTCAGTTCAACATTTAGTTTCCTAGCTTTCTTTTGATGCCCACAAGAAATTAGTTTATATATTTGGAAACTAAATAAGAAACTTAGCTCTTAATCCCTTCTCTGAACTTCCCAGTATGTACTTTTCTCTATATCTGTGTGTTGGATTGTAAACTGATTTGGGAAAACACTAAATTTTCTACAGCAATAAGCACATTTTGTGCTAAACAATCAATTAGTCTGCCTACTATATTTTTACTCAAATTTTGACCAGATGTTGCCAACTGGTGGTATTTGGTAGCCCTGTAATGTAGTGTATTACCCTTCAGCTAACTAGTTTGAACCAGGTACTCCTGAAACAATCAGAATTTGTGAATTTTGTTAAAAGTATACAGTTTTGTTGTTAAATATATAGTGAGCATAACTAATGGGTTACATGTTGAAGTGCAAAATCTTACTAACATATTTCTTGAGAAAACCAGTATACCAAAAAAAGATAACCTTGACACCCCTGTGAAAAAGCATGTAATGTTTCTTTTCCAATGTTCATTTTGGTTATATTTTGGTTTGACAGTGTAGGGTTAGCTTTCGAATTTGAAAAAAAAATTGGTTAACTTAGCAATTATAAAAATTAGGGACCAGTACTGCTTATTATAGGCCTCTGCACAGTATGGCTATGTCTGCGCTAGAAATGGTGCAGTGGCAATGTACTTCAGAGTAGATGTGCTACACTGACAGGAGGGGTTCTTCCGTAGCTGTAGTTAATCCACCTCCCCAAGTGGCAGTAGCTAGATCCATGGAAGAATTCTTCCACTGACCTTGCACTGTCTACATAGGCAGTTAGGTTGGCTTAATTACATCACTTGGGTGTGTATTTTTCACACCTTGAGTTATGTAGCTGGGTCGACTTGACTTTTTAATGTAGACTTGGCCTAAGCTTCTGTACTTAGCTTTGCCAGTGGAAGTAGTATAAGAACCAACAGACTGATAATTGTGCATTGTTCTAATTTTATGATTATGTTAAGAACCAAGTGGTGTCATCACTCACTTCTACATGTGACTCAGGGTGGTAATAAAGACGCTGTACCTCAAGTTGGTAACCCCCTCCCTTCTCTCCCAAAAAATAAAGAGAATGGATACTTGGTGGACATTTCTTCTTTGTCTACAACTATGGCTTAGTTCTTTATTGTTTATGCATGGGCAGTTGACCAGACAATTGAATCTTTGATCCAGTATAGCAATCTTATGCTAATGATTGATCTCATTTTCAACGTCAGTGTACCTCTATCTTTTCCTCCCAATCTTTTCCCTAGTCACTCACCTGTTATCAGCTAGCATTATTTCCTCACATGAAGAGCTCAGTATTATAGTGCAATGCTAGGGCTGCTATAATTAAGGTTAGCACAGCTTTCTGTTTATAGCCAGACTCTTCTAAATGCTCTAAAATCCGAGTGGTTACTTGGATTGCCTCTTAATTTGGTTTGCTCTGTGGAGATACAGAGTAGAGTAAGTGATCCAAATTTGGGGTAATTTGCTCATGGAGGATACTGAGATAAAATCCCTTCTGCCCCACAAAAAAACAGCTTTTCTAAAGGTTGATGGAGTCTGCTAACATATTTTTGTTCAGAACAAGGGAACTGATGGAGCCCCAAATGGTCTCCATTTTAGGATATGTACTCTAGCTATTGCAGAGAATCCATTGCCCCGTGAGGGGAGCAAATTGAAAATAATAGCAAGAGAGTTCAGCTCTCTAGTTAGGCATATGCCTAACATTTAGGCTTACTGGCCAGCAAGTTTTCACTACAGCTGGGTAGCTAAAGGGGATATGCAGTAGCCATTGAGCCAGAGCTACACCCAGCCAGTGTGAGTTCAAGTCTGACCTAGAGCAGAACTCTGAAAAAGATTGGAGGCATGTTGCTAAAGTGTGTCTGTCAGGTGTGTTTTGGCAAAATGTATTGAACCAGAAAATAAATTCTGCATGCAAATGCTTGCTGGGATGGTAGTGGGGTTTGGGAGCAGAGGAGTGGGAGGGATAGGAGCTGCATTGAGGGTGGCAGGGGGGTCAGACACTGAGAGTGGTGACATGGAGGTGGGTGGCATAGCAAGCGAGAGGGTTTAGGGTTGGGGAGGTGTGGAGGATCTGTGCTCTACAGTTAAGATTGAGATGGTGGTTTGAGTGCTATAAAATTCACATATGTACTTTTATTGGCTTGACTTTTCCTGTGCTTCATGGGAGCATGAGGTGGGGATAGTGAGTCAAATTGGGGTCATTTGAGCAAGAGGTTCCCAAGATGCTGAAAAATGTTTTTATTAAAGTTCACAGTCTACCAGCATTTTTTGTGCGTACCTGGCTCCTGAAGTTCTGATGACTCGATGGGATAACACAGGGAGGGTGAGCTGGAAATGGTGGAGGGGCTATATGTTGCAGGGGTGTTATCTATCCTCCCACTGCTCACACACCAATTTTCTCACAGGTCCTTAAAGTTACTGTAACCATTGTGTAATAAAACTCAACTTTGGCGAGCATATAACATGTGTGAGACTTTTTCACCAGCCATGTTAGCAGTTACACACTGCAAACATTTTAGAGCATGACCATTATTCCCATTCCACAATAACAAAGTGTTAGGGGTGATGTTGGCCAAGTCACGTAATTTCTCTGTGTGTCAGTTTCCCCATCTTTACAATGGGGATAATGACATTATCCTCTTAGTAAAGTGGTGTTGAGGTCTACTGATGAAAAGTGCCATGTAAGAACTAGGTACTATTCTTAGCTGGCCACATTAGCATCCTTACAGCAAACTTGCATGATAAATACAATTGCGTAAATGACCATCAACTCTTACCAATGACACATCTTTTTGTTTTGTTTTTCTTTCTTTCTGTTGAAGAAAATAGAAAATTTACTAGCAAAAACTTAATTAGCATAGTTAAGATTGTCCAGTAATGTATTGTGCCTTTCAAGAAGGTCAAGTTCAGCAAAACTCAAACATCTGAAAACCAAGTATTTCAAACTCAAACTTCTGAAAAGCAGGAAGTAGAGTGAAATAGATTAGGGGCTTGTCTACACTGTGTCTCAGTGCAGACTATAGGGGTGTGAATTGCAGAGTACACCAAAGAGCATCTTAATGTGAACTAGGTACTTTTTAGTTTGCAGCAGTAGCATCCACATGGAGCAGCTGAAGCACAACTCTGGTGCACACTGCAGTTCATGCCCCTGTAGTCCGCGCTATGGCATTGTGTAGGCATAGCCTGGGATCATGCCAATGTTACTCTCCAGATATCCTTAGGTGTTATTCTGAGTGCATAAGCAGGAGCAATGGATATACATTGAGGGGAGAGGGGTGCATGGGAAGAGTAGATATATGCACAGTTAGAAGGGTATGATAGTTGCAGTACATCAGAATTTTGGATTAAGCTTGGTACTTCATTTACTGTACTACCAGGACTGAGATTATTGTAGCAGCAGCAAATTCATCCCCAGGGGTAAGGAAGGTGCTTTGCATTGCTTTAGTGGCCACTTCAGAACAACTAAAGGAGCAGTATCAGTGTGATCCTGAAGGATCCCATTCCTTCTGAACAAGAGACAGAGAATAAGAGAGGTGGAGGATCCTGTCAGAGACTAGCAGAAGTAAAAAATGGGGAAATGAAGAGAAGCAACCTTCAAGGAGAGTTAGGAGTCTTATGAAGGTAGAAAGAAATTAATAAGTTAATCTTAGTAGGCAGATAATGTTTCAGGTTTTGGGCTGCTGAACTAAGTAGTTCATACCAAAACTAAATCCTTTCCCACATACTTTTTCATTTCCATTTGAAAGTGTTTGTAAAGAAGTTTGCCCCAAATGGACTCTTAACTTTGTGAATTTATCCTTCTAGTCAGCAGGAATACTTTAGTGGACTAAGTCTCATGTATGCTAGACTGCCCTTGGTTTATCTCTGGACAAATTAGACTGTGGCTTCATTTTCCAAGCAACATAAACTGACAATCATGCAGTTGATGGTCTCTTACCCTTGGCAGCAGCTAGTAGTTGCTAAGCTTCACAGTTCACATATCAGAGGCTGATTCTAATGACAGATCCTCTGAGCTGCAGCCCAAGGGCAGAAATTTTGTAGGAATTCCAACATTTCTCTTTTCAGTAGCTCTGGGGATTGGTGGTAGGTAAGGACTAGTGTTCTAGCCAGCAGGTAGACCCTGGACCCATTCATTTTTTATGTCTATCTCTAGCTAGACCTTCTCAGTCTGATAATCCAGTAGTATTACTGGTGCTTTGTTAGCATAAGTATTTTGTTTTCTTCTTTCCTTTCTTCTCCATCCCTTCCTGCAAATGTTCCATTAGTTTTGTATAGGCATATGAGCAAATATCTAAAGTTGTATTTGAATAACCTATAACTTTGTCAGTGAAAAATATTTCTAATGATAATTCAAATGTATTCAACACACTTGTAGAAAAAACTGGTTTTGGATTCCTTACGTGCTAATTTTTTTGAAGACTTCTTATTTATATGTTTAGAACAAGACTGTACAAGCGTCAAGCAAGCAACAGCATCGTACTGTATAGAAACACAAACTTTCTTTAATGTCTCAGCACCTGATAGGGTGTAATGTTGTAGGTTGATTTTATTACTAACAGTAAGATTTTTCAGAGGTGCTCAACGCCTGTATTGCTCATGGGCTTCAGTGG
Source organism: Chelonoidis abingdonii (assembly GCF_003597395.2). Lineage (NCBI taxonomy): Eukaryota > Metazoa > Chordata > Testudines > Testudinidae > Chelonoidis > Chelonoidis abingdonii. The sequence continues at coordinate 200,483,471 of NC_133769.1, read as the reverse complement.
AGTTGTGTGTGCTCAGTTCCTTTGAAAGTCAGGTCCTGGCTGTGTATGTAGAAAGACATTCTTCTTAGTCTTAGATGCCAGATGCCCAGTTTTCAGCATTTGCTGCTGGCCAATTAAGTAACTGATGTTGATGTGAAGAACTATTAACTCAGAAGTTTGAGAGTTGTCACATCAGACACAGATCTCCTTTTTCTGAAAAGTGGGTAGTTGTTTGAGCTCCTTAAAGCAGTTTGCAAACCTTCACAGCTTCATGTTTGTGTGCCACAGTATTTAGTACTGGTGGAAGCTATTGAACCTGAACGGGGTTCTGTTCAATAGTATCGCAGAAGGTATAATTATTTCTCACATTTGGTATTTCCCAAAAGATATAGGTGTATGTGTAATTGTGTTTTTTAAAGGTCATGCCCAGCCCCAAATATATGTTTTTCTTATCTTTGCAGACTTCAGTTTAAAAACTGTCAGTGTTTAGCACTATCCTTTGCCCTAACTTCATATGGGGATTCTTGGTATTTCTACCTGTTGTTCCTTGTCAAAAATTTTAAAAAATAGGTCTATCTTTATCATTGTTTCTGTAATTGTCCCCTACTTCCTTGCTGTTTGATATTATGTGGTTGTTGATGTACTCGTGTGTGTGAAAATGCTTTCAAAGTCTGTTTCATTATATTTCCTTGAAGAATTGCCTTAAACTAAAACTTCCTTGTGCTAGAGAAAGTGATTTGGAACTTGTGGGTAAGTGGCAGTATACATGGACTATGGAAGACCTGCATTTTGGAGAAATTGTCTTCAACATGTTTGTTGGAGAACTTAGACTCACTTAGGAACATTCTTTGATTGTCTGTTGAAGATATCAATAATAAGTTGGACTGTTTTCTCTTGGCCCTAAACAAGGCTTGAAAAAAATCACCAGAAACTTAGTAGCCAGTAGTCAAATCAGAGTTGGGGGTGGAGGATTCAAAGGCAATATCTAGTTGACAAAGGCTGGCTGCTGGCGTTTAAGCCTTGTCTACACTGTGGAGTTATCGGTAAAAGTTATGCCACTTTAATTAAACTACTGTTGCATGTCCACGCTATCTGTGCTGCTTATGTTGGCAGAGTGCAACCACACTAGCAGCTCTTAGAATCATAGAACTAGAAGGGACCTTGAGAGGTCATCTAGTCCAGTACCCTGCACTCAAGGCAGGACTAAGTATTATCTAGACTATCCCTGACTGGTGTTTGTCCAACCTGCTCTTTAAAATCCCCAATGATGAAGATTCTACAACCTCCTAGGCAATTTATTCCAGTGCTTAACCATACTGATAGTTAGGAAGTTTTTTCTAATGTCCAGCGTAAACCGCCCTTGCTGCAGTTTAAGCCCAAATTGCTTCTTGTTCTATCCTCAGAAGTTAAGAAGAACAATTTTTCTCCCTTCTCCTTGTAACAACTTTTTATGTACTTGAAAACTATTATCGTGTCCCCTCTCAGTTTTCTCTTCTCCAGATTAAACAAACCCAGTTTTTTTCAATATTCCCTCATAGGTCCTGTTTTCTAGACCTTTAATTATTTTTGTTGCTCTTCTCTGGACTTTCTCCAGTTTGTCCACATCTTTCCTGAGATGTTGCGCCCAAAACTGGACACAGCACTCTAGTTGAGGCCTAATCAGCGCAGAGTAGAGTGGAAGAATTACTTCTCAGTGTCTTGCTTACAATACTCCTGCTAATACATCTCAGACAGATGTTTGCTTTTTTTGCAACGGCATTAGACTGTTAACTCATATTTGGCTTGTGATCCACTGTGACCCTCGGATCCCTTTCTGCAGTACTCCTTCCTAGGCAGTCATTTCCTATTTTGTATGTGTGAAGCTGATTGTTCCTTTCTAAGTGGAGTACTTTGCATTTTTCCTTATTGATTTTCATCCTATTTACTTCAGACCATTTCTCCAGTTTGTCCAGTTCCTTTTGAATTTTCATCCTGTTCTCCAAAGCACTTGCAATCCCTCCCAGGTTGGTATCATGCACAAACTTTATAAGTGTACTCTTTATGCCATAATCTAAATCATTATGAAGATATTGAACAGAACCGGACCCAGAACCAGTACCTGTGGGACCCCACTTGTTATGCCCTTCCAGCATGACTGTGAACCACTGATAACTACTCTTTGGGAACGATTTTCAAGATATACCACATCTAGCACTACCCCCTCCCCTCATTTATGTTTGTTACCCTGTCAAAGAAAGCTGTCAGGTTGGTTTGACATGATTTGTTCTTGACAAATCCATGCTTACTTTTATTTATCACTTTATTGTCTTCTAGGTGTTCGCAAATTGATTGCTTAATTATTTGCTCCATTATCTTTCTGGGTACAGAAATTAAGCTGATTGGTCTGTAATTCCCCAGGTTATCCTTATTTCCCTTTTTGTAGATGGGCACTGTATTTGCCCTTTTCTAGTCTTCTGGAATGTCTCCCGTCTTCCATGACTTTTCAGAGATCATTGCTAATGGCTCACATGTCTCATCAGTCAGCTCCTTGAGTATTCTAGGATGCATTTCATCAGGCTCTGTTGATTTGAAGACATCTAAGTTGTCTAAGTAATTTTTGACTTGTTCTTTCCCTATTTTAGATTCTAATCCTACCCCATTTTCACTGGCATTGACTATGTTAGACGTCCATTCGCCACCAACCTTCTAGGTGAAAACCGAAAGAAAGACGTCATTAAGCACCTCAGCCATTTCCACATTTTCTGTTACCGTCTTTCCCCCCTCATTGAGTAACGGGCCTACTCTGTCCTTGGTCTTCCTCTTGCTTCTAACGTATTTGTAGAATGTTTTCTTGTTCCTTTTATGTCCCTAGCTAGTTTGATCTCGTTTTATGCCTTGACTTTTCTAATTTTGTCCCTACATACTTGTGTTGTTTGTTTATATTCATCCTTTGTTGTTTGACCGAGTTTCCACATTTTGTAGGACTCTTTTTTGAGTTTTAGATCATTGAAGATCTCCTGGTTAAGTTAGCATGGTCTCTTGCCTTACTTCCTGTCTGTCCTACGCAGTGAGATAATTTGCTCTTGTGCCCTTAATAATGTCTCTTTGAAAAACTGCCAACTATCATCAACTGTTTTTCCCCTTAGACTTGCTTCCCATGGGATTTTACCTACCCACTCCCTGAGTTTGCGAAAGTCTGCCTTCTTGAAATCCAATGTCTTTATTGTGCTGTTCTCCCTCCTACCATTGCTTAGAATCATGAACTCTACCATTTCATGATCACTTTCACCTAAGTTGCCTTCCACTTTCAAATTCTCAACCAGTTCCTCCCTGTTTGTCAAAATCAAATCTAGAGCAGCCTCCTCCTAGTAGCTTTCTCCACCTTCTGAAATAAAAAATTGTCTCCAGTACATTCCAAGAATTTATTGGATAATCTGTGCCCTGCTGTGTTGTTTTCCCAACAGATGTCTGGGTAGTTGAAGTCTCCCATCACCACCAAGTCCTGTGCTTTGGATGATTGTGTTTGCTGTTTAAAAAAGCTTTATCCACCCCTTCTTTCTGGTTTGGTGGTCTGCAGTAGACCCCTACCATGTCAGCACTCTTGTTTTTTTACCCCTTTTATCCTTACCCAGAGACTTTCAACAAGTCTGTCTCCTATTTCTGTCTCAACCTCAGTCCAAATGTATACATCTTTACTATATAAGGCGACACGTCCTCCCTTTTTTTCCTGCACGTCCTTCCTGAGCAAGCTGTGTCAATATTCCAGTCATGCGTATTGTCCCACCAAGTCTCCGTGATGCCAACTATGTCATAATTGTGTTTATTTAATAGCATTTCGAGTTCTTCCTGCTTATTCCCCATACTTCTCGGATTAGTATATAGACATCTAAGATACTGAATTGATTTCCTTCCTACCCCCAGTTCTGTCTTCTCTCTTCCTTATTTCTACTCTAGCAGCCCATGCTCCCCCCAGATTCTGACCCTTCTCCCAGGTCTTCATGTTTTTGACTTACCTGTGGGCTTTGATCACCTGTTTTTTCACATCCTTGAGGCAGAAAGTTGCAGTGCTGTAAATTGATAGTGTAGAGAAGCCCCACCATGCCACATTAATGGTTCTGATTCCTTCTAAGTTCTCCCATAGCCTCCTGAGCTGCTCTGTGAGCTCCCACGCTGAGGAATGTCAGAGCTTCCGGAACGTTGAAGGGAGAGGGGCACATGTCTGCAGGGCAGCCGAGTTCAAAACAATGAGCAGAGCGGTCACGGCAGGCATTGTGGGATACTGGGGGAGGCCAGTTATGTCAGCATAATGGTAACATGTACACTGATGCTTTGTCTCTAACTTTTCTGAAAAAAACTTTATCTCTCATCGAGGTGGTTTTATTTTGTCACCAAAACTGAAGAGTTTTGTCACCAAAAGTGGCACTGCAGTGTGTAGAGCTCCACAGTTTTGTCAGCAAAAGACAGCTTTTGTCAGAGGGAAGCTGACAGAATTCTTACTTTTTGTTTTGCTGCTCTTTTTGGGATCTGCTATGTACAGAGTTGGACTTTTTCCTTGGGGTTCTAAGACCAGGCCATGGGTAAAAAAGTCTTTTTTATTCTTTGTCTCAGAACACTGTTCCTCTGCTGCTTCCAAACATAGTAGGTCCTCAAAATAAGTTGCAGAGTGAAATTAATGCAATTCTTATATACTTTGCTATGAGGGAAAATTTGTCGAGTACTTTTTTCAAACTTTGGATGTGAGCCTGGGCAGCTTTTGCGCTGAGTTATGAAAAAGACCTAGTAGGTCATCTAGTCCATTCTCTTGCCACCATAGGATTATTCCCTACATTATTTCCTCCTTTTGCACGTATATTGACATTTGTAAGTTAGTCAGTTTGACTGTTGCCTGTTTGACATTACCTATTAAAAGTCCAGTAATGTTCATAAGTTCGGTTCCTCTTGTTTGATTGTATTTATTAGCCTGGAAAATGAGGTGGTAACTCTTCTCCTTCTACGACCTGGTCTACACTACGCGTTTATACTGATTTTTAGCAGCGTTAAACTGATTTAACGCTGCACCCATCCACACAACGAGGCCCTTTATATCGATATAAAGGGCTCTTTAAACCGATTTCTGTACTCCTCCCCGACGAAGAGGTCGTGCGCGGCATCGGTTATTCCATATTGGATTCGCCGGTTAGTATGGCTGCAATCGACCGAGTACTTGGCTCAGGCGGTATCCCTCGTGACCACTGTTGACCGCCTGGAACAGCCAATCTGAACTCGGGGTCTGCCGGCCAAGTAGAAGGAATGTCGCCGTGAACCTTTTGAATTGCAATCCTGTTTACCAGCATGGAGCTCTGACAAGCACGGGTGACATGCAGTCCCAACTCCAAAAAAAGAGCTCCCATGGACCGCTACGGAGATACTGTATATTGATCTTTGTAATGGGAGACAAATCTGTCTATCAGAGCGTCCGTAAGAAAGACAATGGCAAAGCATTTTGAAAAAAAATTCCAGCTGTGATGCAGAGTTCCACAGCACATGCTGTGTTGACAAGCGAACGGAAAGCCAGCAGAATCACAATGGACGCTTATAGGAGAAGGAGGGGGACTGAGCGACTCCAGTTACCCGCAGTCTCTGAAAGCATTTGCATTCTTGGCTGCAGCTCCCAATTGCCTGTATGTCAAAGCTTGTCCGGGTGGTTCAGGTGTACTACCGTCAATTTACTCCCCCCCCCAAGAAAAGGGGAGAAAATCGTTTCTGACTTTTTTCGATTGTCACCGTATGTCTGCTGCATGCTTGCTGTAGACACGGTGCTGGGGCACATGAACTCGCATCTCTCCCCTCCCTTCCCGGTGGCAGACGTACAGTGCAGTATAGGACTGTAAACCATCCGTGTGTCATACAGCCCGTTGATGCTCCTGGCTGCCTGAGTGAGGCCGGACGGCGGCGGCTCTGGGTAAAAAAGGAATGGACTCCCGGTTATTCCCGCAGATGGTTACGAACAGCTGGTAACCAGTCCTCATCATAGCAACTGGGGGCTGAACCTCCCTCATGCCCCCCTTTCATGTTAATGAAAAAACTTCTGTACTGCTGACTTTCATCAGCAGCGGGATGCTCGCTCCTCTCCCTTCGAACGCCTCTGATGTCGTGCCTGGACTATCATAGCAGCTGGTGGCATGCTGCTCCCCCTCATTTTTATCTCACTAAAGTCAGTAGTTTGCTTCTTCCTGCGATTTTTGATTACTTCATCACACAAATGGGGGACCCTGCATGGTCCCCAGAAGGTTGGCGGAAGGAGGGAAGCAACAGGGTTAGGAGCTTGTTAGCATGGACACCCTATAGGATGGCATGCGTCTCATTTCTTGTGCGATCTCTGAATGCCCGACGGCTTGTCTCTCTGGTTCTCTGATACACTGGTCTCTTGTTACACTTGCCCCCCATATTATAGCAGGCTGACTTATTTTTACGATACCCAACATGCGGAACATGACCGGCGGGGGACGGGGGGGGGGGGGGAAGAGGGGGCCGTTCCAACCGCACACACAGATTTTTTTTTTTTTTTTTTTATTTTTTTTTTTTTTTTTTTTTTTTCCCCCCTCCCCCCCCCCACCCCCCCCCAGCCAAATATATTATAATACTACAATAAAAATTACAAATTTAAAACACCTTTATAAAAACACAAAAAAAAACAAAAAACAAACCACAATAAATATATTTTAAAACAAAATAAAAAAATATATTCTAGGGGGAGCAAGGGGAGAGGAGGGAGGGGGGAGAAGGAGATATTATCTATTAAATATTAAATTTTATATAATATATATATAAAATATATTATATATTTATAAAAAAAAAAAAAAAAAAAAAAAAAAAAAAAAAAAAAAAAAAAAAAAAAAAAAAAAAAAAAAAAAAAAAAAAAAAAAAAAAACACCCCAATTATCTTTTTTTTTACCAAAATTTTTTTTTATGGCCCCCCCCCCCCCGCCCCCCAACCCCCACGCCCCCCCCCAAACCCCCCCCCCCCAAACCCTAGAACCGACTCAGCGAAGGTCAGCACGGAGCACCATGACAGCAGCAGACGGTACAGAACGACTGCGTAACTGTCTCTGACTACCTTGCAAAGGCATGAATGCGCTGTGCTAGCGCATGGCAGTACCGCCTTGTCACGGTGATCCAGTACACATACAGTGACAGTGACAAAAGCAACGGGCTCCATGGTTGCCCATGCTATGGCGTCTGCCAGGGCAATCCAGGGAGAAAGAGCGCGAAATGATTGTCTGCCATTGCTTTCACGGAGGAAGGAATGAGTGACAACATTTACCCAGAATCACCCACGACACTGTTTTTGCACCATCATGCATTGGGATCTCAACCCAGAATTCCAATGGGTGGGGGCGACTGTGGGAAGTATGTGATGCAATGCTCCGGAAATCGACGCTAGCCTGGTACATGTATGCACACCACCGAATTATTGTGCTTTGTGTTGCCACATGCATTTGACTTTATACAATCTGTTTTACAAAACCGGTTTATGTAAAGTCGGAATAATCCTGAGTATAGACGTACCCTAAGCTTTGTAAGCACTGGTTTTGTGAATATTTTACTGAACACTTTATTTGTTAACAGTTTAAGGAAGAGTATGCAGGATTGCATATGAATTTAAGTACTTTATGTTCAGCTGGTTTAAGTTCAGTAAGCTATTTAATATTGCTTTCATTTTCATAGCACAGTGGGTTGCAGAAGTAGCAGTAAAAAAGAAAAGCAAGGCTTTAATTTTACTTGTCTGTATAAAGGCTCTCATGCTTGCTGTACTCCCACCACACACTGACTTTCAAATGTACATAAGTTTTGGAATTTCCTATTAAACTCTAATTTGGGGATAGTATTTGAGACTGTGCAAAATAAAAATCACATTCTTTTCCTACTATTGTTACTAGTAACAATTAAGACTACTATTAAGTGAAAGGTTAGTGAAATTTTCTTTTCAGCTTTTTACTTCATGGATTTGACAGCATTTGTACATAGTCGGTTTTCCTTATTGTGCGAAGCGCCCTCACAATAAAATGGGAGAGAGAAACATATTTTAAAAACACTGAAATCAACAGAATTCATGAGCAGGTGTATAATACTTCAACCCTCTCTGGTCTTCAGGCTGACAGTATCCCTTTTAAAATAAAGCAGCTTCATTTTACTTCTGTCTTTACCTTGACTTTTTTTTCTCAACATCCTAGATGATGGGGGTATTTTTTTTGTTACTTAGTTCCCTCCCCAGTGCCTCAACTTGATTCGAGGTGTGGCTTTGATTTGCCAAACTGAGTATCTGTGGCTCCAAGGAAACAAGGGGAATGGGGAGGAAATGGAACATGCTGAGAGAGGAGTTTGGCTCCGCCTCTCATTTCTTTAGTCTATGAAATCAGTAGCTGTGGATGGCGTTGGGGAACAGCTATGAAATCTAAAGTATGATCCACATAGAATGATTGGCTCCACTGCAGAGTGAGGAAGGAGGAAAATCTACTGTTTTAGGTCCAGTTTGCCCGCAAGAGAGGCTTGTAGGGAAAGATCCCTGTTATGAGGTAGTCAATTTAAAGTACTCTCTAAAGCTTTAAATTGGTGTCTTTTTTGGCTAATTTTATCAAATATGCATTGCCATAAAAAGTAAAAACTTCAGTTTTTACATGATTGTCCAAGTGCTGTTTCTTAAACTGATTAAGATGTTGAATTTTAAGACACTTTTTTAATTGAGAAATTTGACATTTCTTGTAGGTAATTTTATTGGAATGATGCTCTTCTCTACTGATTTGTGACAATATAGCTTTTCTGCATGTACCCTGATTTGGGTTCAATGTATATAACAAAAGATCCAAAGTTTAGTGGGACATACCACTCATGTACATGGAAAGGACATAAACCTTACTGTAACACATCCCTGTTGTAACAGTGAGATTTTACACCAAAACTAATTTAAAGAGGTACTAACAAGGTTTGTAAACACACAATTAGTTTTTTTATTTAAAACATGGTTTTGCCACATTTTTATATAATTTCCACAGTTTAGCAATCATAATCAGCTCTAAAATTGCAAATCACCGTGTTTTATTTTAATGGGGTATGTGAAAATTATTAGGGAAGGAAACAGACTTTTGTTTGTTCCATCGCAAGGGCTAGTTACAAATCGTAGGTGCAGTTATTTAAAAAACTTGTCTTCATTAATTTAGACTTACATTTAAATTTGATCCATATCTTTCCACCCCCATTTTCCCCATGTGTGCACTTTCAGAGTCCCCTTTGGGAATATTGCTTGTGGTGTCCTCATCACTTTCACTCACTTTCACTCTGTTCATGCTGTTGTTGCTTGGGAAGTGCTATCTGCAACAATACAGGCAGTATTCCCAAGTCCTCTGGCCAGCCCTGCTTTCCTCAAGGTCCTTGTTAATTTCTTCCTTTTTTGTGGATTATTTTATCAGGCCTCAATTCCTGCTTCTCTTGCTCCTTAGATAACGGCCCCATGTTACTCCTACCTCATACACTGCTTCATATTTGGTTTCCCACTTCCTACCTGCTAGGTGCTTGCCTGCTACTTGGATCCTTCTCTGGTTCCTAGCTGTATCATATCAGTCTCTAGAAGCGGTCTCCTGATCTTCAGGCCTGGCTTCTACCTCCTCCTGGGTCCATGGCTACCTTCTGCACTCCGGAAGTTCCTTGTTCCTTTTTATTATACTCCTGAAATAACTACTGTTCCTGAGGACAGTGCCTTGACACAAGCTTCTTTTGTACTCATGGTGGGAGGCTGGTTGCTTTCTCGGCTGGAACAACTCCTCCTTGGTCTATGAGAAGAAAGAAGTGGTTCCTTTGTACAACACTGGCTTCTTGTACGCTTCTTTCCTCCTGGCCACAGCTGCATCAAGGGAGTAGAATCTGCTTTTATGTTCTACTAGGAAGGGCAGGTGTGAGGATCAGAATTTAGAAATCTCCAAAGCAATGGTTACTTTGTCTTTCAATATTTTTATGTTAAAGTTCAGGAGAATCAGTGTTGGCATTCTCTTTGTTCACCCAACAGTGACTTCGAAGAAGGAATGTGTAATAATTTAGCAAAAAAGAGACTGAGCTTCAAAATGATAAAGGGAAGAAACACATTCATTGTGTGAAGCTGACCAGCAGGTGACACAAAATGTTTAGTTAGCCAGACTAATCCTTCCCGGCAGCCAGAGGTGGATTCTAGCTTGGAATGTATGTGTTGGTTTGAAATGTTGACTGGTTAAAGCCAATCTGGAGCTGGAATTTTCCTTGTGTGGAAGGGTCATCCAAACTCCTGGGTTAAAAATTATGTAGCTCAAAGGGTTGATGATGGCACAGAGAGAATGGATTCAACAGCTGTAAGTGGTGGCTGGCTCTTCTATGTTGCTGGGTTACTAGCTCCTGAAGGAAGATGCTGTTGAAAGAAAAATACTTTCTGGACTAGGAATCTAGTTAAGGAAGCAAGCATGTACTTGTTTGTTCTTCCTGTATTTAATTACTGCCAATATTGGGTTTTTTTCATTTTGGTAACTATGCTGACAGCTTGGTGGCTGTGACTGCAAGTATTTAGTCCATGATTTTGTTAGTTATTTAACTAAATCTATTTACTTTTGTTTTTTCTTTCCATTAGTAATTGGAAAGAGAGGAGAAATCTGACTAATCTGACAGCCTCTGAAATGGGCTATTAAACATTTTACTAGGATCTCAGACTTTAACAATTATACTAGAAAAAAGGACTAATATGGTGGCTACAATTCTATTTTGGGTTAAACTGTCCAAAAGAGAACTCTCCTTGTTCCCTTGTTGTGTTTGGCTAATGGGTTCTTATTGGAGATGAGGATCCTGGTATTAGGCCTTTTAAACTGATATTTACTAGGTCCTGATTCGTGTATTATGCAGCCCCGAGGAATAGATTAATTTATATAATAGCTCATTTATTTTTTCTTTTTGAAATATAGCTGTATTTTTTTTACCTTGAACTCTTCCATATATATAGGATATTTTGAGACTTGCAGGCTTTTCGGTCACAAGAATCATGTCAATTACATACTGCTGCCCATAGTAAACAGCAGCTTAGGGCCTGTCTACATTGTCCCACAGTTCAGACTATGGGAATGTGACTAGCAGGGCACACCAGAGTGCTGTGTTATAATTTCTCTGTGTAGACGTCCAAACTTGAGACCTTGTAAGTTTGCGTACAGACTGGGGAGTTAGAGTGCCGCACTTTGGTGTGCTCTGATATTCATATCCCCTTAATCTGAACTCTGGGATACTGTAGACATGCCGTCAAATAGCAAGGACAGTATAGGGAAAGAGCATCAAACATTCAATTTAATAGACTGGAAGATCTAGAAATGGACTTAATGACAGAGGGCAGGAGTTAAAAGGGAGAGGATGAAAAGTGGTGGAGCACCTCTTCTTAGGTTGGAGGGTGGGGCAAGAGTGGCATTTCCTCAAAGGGTATGTCTATGCTCCAGTAAAAGGTGCATGGCACAGCTTGTATTGGCTGACTCAGGCTGTGGGGCTGTAAAATTGCAGTATAGATGTTTGGGCTTGGGCTGGAGTTTGGGCTCTGTGACCCCACAAGGGGGAATAACTGAGAGCCTGGGCTCCAGCAAGCCCAAACTTCTACACTTCTATTTTTAGCCTGAGCCAGCTGACCTGGTCTCAGACTCAGTACTATGATTTTTGCAGTGGGACCTGGGAGAGGAGGGGAGGACAGGCAGGAGGGAAGGAGCTTTTGGATCAGGCATGTGGTGTCAGAAGTGCTCAGTAGAAAATAAAAACTGTATCAGAGCCTGTCATAAGAACATAAGAACGACCGTACCGGGTCAGACCAAAGGTCCATCTAGCCCAGTATCTGTCTACCGACAGTGGCCAATGGAGGTGCCCCAGAGGGAGTGAAGCTAACATGCAAAGATCAAGTGGTCTCTCTCTTGCCATCCATCTTCAGCCTCTGATGAACAGAGGCTAGGGACACCATTCTTTATCCTTGCTGGCTAATAGCCATTTATGGACTTAGCCACAATGAATTTATCCAGTTCCCTTTTAAACATTGTTATAGTCCCAGCCTTCACAACCTCCTCAGGTAAGGAGTTCCACAAGTTGACTGTGCGCTGTGTGAAGAAGAACTTCCTTTTATTTTGTTTCAACCTGCTGCCTATTAATTTCATTTGGTGACTCTTAGTTTCTTAATATATGGGAATAGTAAATAACTTTTTCCTTGTCCACTTTCTCACTCAACTAATCAATCGATTTTATTAACCTTCTATCATTCCGCCTTTAGGTCTCCCTTTTTCCAAGCTGAAAGAGGGCCTGGGCCTAGCCTCTTATATCTTTCCTCATATGGGACCCCTCTCCAACCCCTAATCATTTTTAGAGTTTGGCCCTTTTCCTGCAACCTTTCAAGTGCTAGATACCTTTTTTGAGGTGAGGAGACGAACGTATCTTGTACACCAGTATATCGAGATGTGGGCGTACGCATGGATTTATATAAGGGCAATTAAGATATTATTCTCTATCCCCTCTTTTAATGATGTCCTAACATCCTGTTTGCTTTTTTTTTTAACCGCCTCCTGCGCACTGCGTGACTATTTCTCAGAGAATAATCCACGATGACGCCATATCTCTTTTCCCCTACCTCGTTGTGGCTAATTAGCCCCATCATATGTTGTCACCACTATATAGTTGGGGTTATTTTATCCAATGTGCATCTAAACTTTACATTAGTCCAATATAAATTTCCTTTAGCCAATTTGTTGCACATTAAATCGAAGACTACTTAGTTTTTGTCAACAGATTTTTGAATAGTTCTTCGCAATCTGGTCCTTTTGTCCTAAACTATCTTTGAGTAGTTTAGTCATCTCAACTATCGAACCACGTGAGCACACTTCTAGGACACTTTGGCCAAGCAGCATGGGCAGCGATACCTCTGACTAAATCCGTACTTAACACATCTTTCTATCCCTTCTTTCCTCCAGATTCCATTTAGTGAATAAGTTAAATAGGATTGGGTCCTAGGACCTGACCCCGTGGGGAAACACCGCTAGTTACCCCTCTGCCATTCTGGGAGAATTTACAAATTAATTCCTACCCTTTGTTTCCTGTCTTTTTTAAAAACAAAGCAGCTTCTCCAAATCCATCGAAAGGATTTCTTCCCCTTTTATCCTTATGACCAAAGCTTAAATTTTACGTAAGAGCCTTTGGTGAGGGACCTTGTTCAAAGGCTCTCGAAATCTAAGTACACTATGTGCATGATCCCCTCTTGTCACGTTTGTGGACCCTTCAAGAACCTTCTAATAGATTAGTTAAGACACCGATTTCCCTTTACAGAAACCATGTTGACTATTGCTTCAACTGTTTGGTTTTTCTATTGTTGGTCTGACAGATTTTATTCTTATTTATTGTTTCAACTATTTGCCGGTACTGACATGTAGACTTACCAGGTCTGTAATTTGCCGGATCACCTCAGAGCCGCTTTTTAATATTGGCCGTACATTAACTAACTTCAAGTCATTGAGGTAACAAGCCGATTTAAAGGACAGGTTATAAACCTTATTAATAGTTCCCGCAACTTCACATTTGAGTTCTTTCAGACTTGTGGGTGAATGGCCATCTGGTCCCGGTGACTGAGTTAATGTTGAGTTTATCAATTATTCCAAAACCTCCTCTTACGTGACACTTCATCTGTGACAGTTCCTCAGATTTGTTCACCTACAAAAGCCGGCTCAGTTTGGGAATCTCCCTAACATCCTCAGCCGGTGAAAGACTGAAGCAAAGAATCATTAGTTTCTCCTGCAATGATCTTTATCGTCTTTAAGCACTCCTTTGGGTATTTCGAATCGTCAAGGGGCGCCCACTGGGTTGTTTAGCAGGCTTCTGCTTCTGTGTACTTAAAAAACATTTTGTTATTACCTTTTTGGAGTTTTTGGCTAGCCGTTCTTTCAAACTCCTCTGCTTTTCTGTATTTTTACAGTCTTGCACTTAAACTGGGCAGTGTTTGTGGTTCTTTCTATTGCACACTACTGGATTTGACTTCCACTTTTTAAAGGAAGTCTTTTTATCTCTCACTGCTTCTTTTACATCGTTGTTAAACCACAGTGGCTCTTTTTTAGTCCTTTTTACTGGGATTTATACATTGAAGTTGGGCCTCTATTATGGTGTCTTTAAGGAAAGGGCCCATGCAACTTGCGGGATTTCACTTTTATTTACTGTACCTTTTAACTTTTGTTTAACTGTACACCCCTCATTTTTATAGTTCCCTCTTTTGAATTAAATGCCACAGGTGTTGGCTGTTGAGGTTTCTTCCCCCCCACAGGATGGTGAAGTATTGTATTATGTCACTATCCGAGCCGGTTCTGCTATAAGTTAACCTCTTGGACCAGCTCCTGCGCGACCACTTCAGGATTAAAATCTGGAGTTGCCTCTTTCCTTGTGGGTTCCCGACCGCTGCTCCATGAAGCAGTCATTTTAAAGTATCGAGAAATTTTATCTCTGCATTTCATCCGAAGGAAATGCTCCCAGTCAATATGGGATAATTGAATCTCCCACTATTATTGGTTCTATCATTTTGATAGCATCTCTAATTTTCCCTTAGCATTTTCTCATCACTATTACTGTTCCTGGTCAGTGGTTGATAATAGATCCCTAATGTTATATTTTATTTTGAGAGCATGATAATTTCCCTATCCATAGCGATTCTATGGAACGTGTGGATTCGCTTTAAGATTTTACTCTTTGGAATCTAACATTTTCTTTCACATGTAAGTGCCACTCCTCCCCCTTGCACGACCTATTTTCTGTCTTCCGATAATTTTTACCCCGGAATGATTGTGTCTCATTGTATTGCTCTTAGTCCACCAGGTTTCTGTGATGATCTATTATATCAATATCTCCTTTATCACCAAAGCACTCTAGTTCACCCATCTTATTATTTAGGCTGCTAGCAATTTTGTACAGCACTTCCAAAAAAAACTTGTCCCTGTTTATTTGTCTGCCCTTATCTGATGTGCCAGCGTTCTTTTATGTGACTGTTATCGTCTGATCGGCCCTTACATTATCTTCTTTTTTTCTTTGTCCTCCCTTTTCTTTCCTTGACTATAACCTGGAGATCCTATCATCAGACTTCTCCCCTAAGAGAAGTCTGTGTCCGATCCACGTGCTCCTTTGCAGCGTCTGCTTTCCCCCGTCTCCTAGTTTAATCCAAACTGCTCTACAACTTTAATGTTTGTGCCAACAGTCATGGTTCCACAGTGGTAGTGTAAGACCCCATCTCTCCTGTATAGGCTCCCTCCATCCCAAAGTTTCCCCAGTCCTTAAACGAACATAAACCCCTCCTCTCTATACCATTCAATCTCATCCACGCATGAGACTCTGAGCTCTCCCTGCTACCGTGGCCCTGCGCGTGAAAACTGGGAGCATTCTTGATGAATTGCCGCCATAGAGGTCCTCGATTTCAGTCTCTTCCCTAGCAGCCTAAATTTGGCTTCCAGGACATCTCTCCTACCCTTCCCTATGTCATTGGTACCTACATGTACCACGACCACCGGCTCCTCCCCAGCACTACACATAAGTCTGTCTAGATGCCTCGCAACCTTCGTACCAGTCAGGCAAGTCACCATATGGTTCTCCCGGTCATCACAAACCCAGCTATCTATGTTTCTAATGATCGAATCTGTCATTACTAACACCTGCCTTTTCCTAGCAACTGGAGTTCCCTCCGCCGGAGAGGTAACCTCAGTGCTAGAGGCAACCCCAGCACCATCTGGAAGGAGGGTCCCAATTATGGGAAGGTTTCCCTCTGCTCCTATTGACTGCTCTGCTTCCCTGGGCCTTTCTTTCTCCTCAACAGCACAGAGGCTGTCTGAGCGGAGGTGGGACAATTCTACAGTGTCCCGGAAAGCCTCATCAATATGCCTCTCTTAGCTCTTCCAGTTCCGCCACCCTGGCCTCCGAAGTCTGTATGTGGTGTCTGAGAGCCAGGAGCTCCTTGCACCGACTGAACACACATGCCACCCGCCCACAAGGCAGGTAATCATACATGCTACAGTCAGTGCAATAAACTGGATAGCCCCCACTCTGCTGCTGGGCTTCTGCCTGCATTGTCTCCTAGTTAATGAAAGGGTGGTTTAAAGAAAGGGGTTTTGGAATATGGTTTGGATTATAGGTTTTAAGGGGACTACAGGGGAACAGGTAGGACCGACAAGGGACCCCCCCTCCCTTCCCACTCCCTTGCAAAACTCCCTGTTAGCAACCCCTGGTCGCTTGTGCGTGGCTTTATAAAGCCCTGGCCTGAGTTAATGCCCCACCCACTGAGGCTCAGCCAGTTACCAGAGGCTTTGAGCTTTCAAACTTCCTTTGAAGCTCACGGTCTCCAACTGCCAGCCACAGCACACGGTCCTTCAAACAAACAGACTGACAAACACAAGCTCAGCACACAGCAAGTAACCCCCAAACACACACACACTACAGACAATCACTTACCCACAGATGCTGTATTTGCTCCCCCTTCACCTGGAGAACTCCCTTGCAAAACTCTCTGTTATCTCTTAAGATATTGGGGCAACTTTGGTTATATAGTCTTTCTAGTGAGTTATTCTTTGAGGTGAAATAACTTACTGTGACATAGATGATCTATGTGTATTTAGACTTCAGTATAGTTATTAGCAAAAGCTACACAGTTTAGTGCTGGTTTGAAGTAGCTGTTGGTTGTTTCTCTTCTCCCTTCTGCACCTGTTTCTACCCACTTGAATGCTGGTTGTCTCTAGGGCTTCACTGTCTTCAGCAGTCTGAGGAGTCAATGTTATAGACTCGGAAGTACTGCTGTGTGGACAGTGGGAGAATTCTACTGTGATTAGGTGGTGGGTGAGGGTGGGGAGGAGTGCTGCTTCACCCCTTCTGTGCCCACAAGGAGAGAAGATCTTTGAACTTCCTCTCCTGGATCTGTTACTTGCTTTATAATCTTGTTCAAATTACTTAGGGCTTGTCTACACTTACAGCGCTGCAGTGACATAGCTGTAGTGCTTACTGAAGATGCTACCTGCATACACCAACAAGATAGTTTCTCTCATCGGCGCAGGTATTTCAGCTCCCTGAGAGGCAGTAGCTGTATCAATGGTAGACGTTCTCCCATCAATATAGCACTGTCTACACGTGGAGTTAGATTGGTATAACTGTGTTGCTCAGGGCTCTGGAATTTCCACACCCCTAAGCAATGTAGTTATATTGATGTAAGTTTGTAGTGTAGACCCAGGCTTAATCTGGGTTTATAACTTTCCATCTATACAAAATGGAGATATTACTCTGCCTTTCAGGGTAGTGCTCATCACCTTGAAGAGGTAGAGTACTGTGTGTGTGTGTGTGTGTGTGTGTGTGTTAAATACCTTGACTCTAAGAGAAAACGGTTCGATTATCTGGTGCTGTTAAATTATAGAGGTGCCAGTTGTGGATCCACATTTTAAGGTTGAGTTGATTTTGTCCTTGTAGTAGTTTGAATCCCTGTTTTATTATGCATGGGGAATACAGTGTATCTTCCCCAAATTTACAGAATATTTTGGATACTAATGAATTTTCTTACCACTTACAAACCCATTACAGTTAAAATTAATTTTAAAGTAGGTATTTAAAGAAATTTAACACTGTCAGGCCTTTTTTTATCTTGAATGGTGGTGGTAATAGAATGACACTGACAACTTAAAACAGAAACGTTGTGCTTAGATTATATTTGAAGAAATTAGTTAATCCTGTAAATCAGGCTCTTGAGATGCCTCACACTGGTCATCCAAAGTCATTAGTTACTTTTGAAAATCTTGGCTCTGATTTCTGAGGAACTTTATAAATAACTTCCCCTCTGTGTAATATTAGCATGAAGAGTAGTTTGGTGTATGAACATTTCCAAAGCAATTGATGCAGTTAGTTTCTGTGGTAGTATTTCACCCTTACTATTTCAGGAATATTAAACGGGAGATATTTAGCATATATGCTGCTATACCTATATGTAACAGGATGAGTAAGAGATGGGATATTGGTTTGTGATGGTCTCAATGGTTAAAAGTTTGTGCTCATAGGAAAACCTTTTTTGGACTCCGGAGCTGTGTAGAAGTATAAACTGCAAGATCAAGCTCAAACTGATGATGATCAGGTTAATTAACTTTAAGTCAAACTACAGTTTATTCCCTTGGTTTCAGATAGTTTCCATGAAATAGTTTAGAATTTGGGAATTAATGTATACTTAGTTTCATAACTGGTAAGTCAGACACAGATGAAATCTTCTGACAACAGCCGCTAAATCTATGGATGGGGCTTTAAAACCCTTCCCCCCCACCCCCCTCTCAAAAAACAAACAAACCCTGACATTGATTGTACAACTTCAGGCATTGGCTTTCAAGTCAGTAATAGCATTGTTGAAGTGACTAATCTCTTGATTTCAGGCCTTGTTATAACACAATTTTGGTTGTATGACAGTTGACAAGAACTTGCATTGATTGTTATGTTGACTGACTTGCTTGCTTCCTTCAGAATTTTTTTTAATATTTATTTTCTCTATTTAGCTCTTCTCACTCATGGAGATGAAACCTCCTATCTCCCGAGCAAAGATGATTCTCATTACTAAAGCTGCCATTAAAGCTATTAAGGTAAAGAAAAACAGAAATAGAAATTCAGACCATACCAGTAGCATTATTTTTGGATTGTACTTGATTTCTAAAAAATGCATATCTTTTATATGATTTCTAAAATTGTATAGCTTGGTAAAGATTTCTTTTATTTGACTTTTGGAGGGGTTTGTTTTTTTTTTGTTTTTTTTTTGGAGGAAAGTGAGTGAACGTTCTTTATCTTGAGTTATGCTGCCAGTATCTCTGCAAAACCGTAACGCCAACTTGCTTTTAAGAAAATGACATTTTCTGATGCTGTAATTTACAGTCTTGTTATGATTTGTATGTGATAAAATCAAAATGTAGCATGTAATTACATCCCATTACATCAAGTTTAAGAAAAAAAATTTAAAAACAAAGGAAAAAGTAGTTGTCACAATAGTACTGCCTTCACGTTATGTACGTGTGATGTGAGATGCTTCCAATGGCATGGTCAGTTTTCTCCATGAAAACTTTTTAAGGAATGTTTGAGATGAAATGCATCACACACTAAATGTTTTCCTAATTGTTAATATGTACAAAGAATTAAAATACCTCTGAAATCATACGTCACTGTAAATCAGATAATGATTAAACAGATCACACATCTCTTTTCCAGCTCTACAAGCATGTAGTCCAGATAGTAGAGAAGTTTATCAAAAAGGTAAGTGCTTTTATAGTATTTTTAATATTTACTTAATGGGATACCGGGCACTTAAACATCCACAGCTCTATCTCTATTTTTTATTAATTACAGTAACTCCTCACTTAAAGTCGTCCTGGTTAATGTTGTTACGTTGCTGATCAGTTAGGGAACATGCTCGTTTAAAGTTGTGCAATGCTCCCTTCTTATGTCATTTGGCAGCTGCCTGCTTTGTCCACTGCTTGCAGGAAGAGCAGCCCGTTGCAGCTAGCTGGTGGTGGCTTGGAACCAGGGTGGCTCGGCAGCCCTCCTTTTAGCTCCCCGCTCTCCTAAGTTTTTCCTGTGCAGCAGTTGCCGGGAGTTCAGCTGTCCCTCCCCCCACCGCCATGTGCTGCTCCTGCCCTCTGCCTTGGGAGCTGCCCAAGACTCCTGCTTGCTGTGCGGTGGGGAGGGAAGGAAGAGGGGGGCTGTTAGGGTGTCCCTCTCCCCCCTTCTCCTGCACCCCGCTTACTTCCATAGAACAGGGGGGACATAGGACAGGGCTCAGGACAGGACGGAGGGAGCTTGCTGGAAGCAGCTGTGGTCTCAGCAACCTGATCTAATTAACAAGGCAGTGTACTTAAGAGTAAGGTCAGCGTACTTAAAGGGGAAATCCGCATCTCACACACAGTGTGTCTGCGATGCTGTCTCCCCTCCCTCCATTCCTGCTGCCTTGTAGAGTGTGAGAGTTAACCCTTGAGAGCTCAGCCAATTGCTAGTTCATCATTTAGCAGTAAGGCATTCCCTGGGAAATATCCCACCCGCTGACTGCTCCACCTCAACCAAGCTTCACAATCATAATCACTGTGTACCAGTATTAAATTGTTTGTTTAAAACTTATACACACACGCTGTGTGTGTGTGTGTGTGTGTATATATATATATATAATAAATAATATTCGTTTGTCTGGTGGGGAAAAAAAAAATTCCCTCCAATCTAACTCGCTCATTTTACATTAATTCTTATGGGGAAATTGGATTCGCTTAACATCGTTTCGCTTAAAGTCACATTTTTTCAGGAACATAACTACAACGTTAAGCGAGGAGTTACTGCAGTAATACTACAAGTATTACCTAAGGCTGCTTACTATACTGAAAAATCAGGAAAAAAACCTCTATTTTTAGAGAGAACTTCTTTCAGCATTTTTTTTCTTTGTGCATTTGACAGCAATTTATATATAGTCAGTCATTTCCCTCCGTTCATGTGAGTCTTTCATACAGCAGCAGGAGATCAAAAAAGTGTGATTGTAAAACCACAGAAATTGTCAGTGGGATTTAAGGATAGATATAGTGCTTGAAACACACATTCTTCTAATTTTTCAAGTTGATTTTGTCTTTTTACTACTACTGTTATGATTGATGTTTCCAGAAAATTTAACTTACATACCCTGGTGCCTGGAAACTTAGAAAAATAGGTTAAATACATCACTGTCCACAAAAGTAGACCAATAGGCATGTTAATTTAAGTTCCATTAGACAAACAAGAAATAATAGCAATATATGCCAAATGAAAAAAAGGCAACATCAGAAAGATAAACACTTTATTTTCAAGCATCTAATTAATTCTAAATTAGTGGAAGGAGACTGAAAAGCGAGAGAGAGCTAGCTTGATGTCCTAGTGGTGGTGATCTGTACTGGAAAGTAAGAGAGGAATTGTGTTCAAGTCCCAGACCCTGCTTCTTAAGGTAGCAAGGGAGACAGTGAATCTTTACTACATAGAGGCACACAAACGTCTTTTCTCTATTCTGCCCTACGTTCCAAAGTATCTCCTTTCTCTCTACCTCTGCCACCGATTAATTTTAGTTGCATTTAGAAACATTACAGGACACAGTGCTTATATAATACATGGAAGTCATCTCTTTTTTCACATTCTTGATTTCTACATTTGCTCATTTAAACAATTTTCATTTCACAGTATCTACTGTTTGTGGTCCTGCTTTCTCCAAGTTATTCCAACCTTTTTTCTTACATACAACAGAACTAGCTTTTTGCATTATTAAGATCAATATCTCATGCACTATTTCCTTTTACATATTTATCATCTTAACTCATTTCAGTCCTTATGTTGTCCTGCCCGCCAAATTAATTAGTATAAAATTGATTTAAATAGTAAAACTTTTGCTGCATCATGTGTTTAAATAGGCTTGCTGCAGTTCATTCTTTTTCCTGTAGATTGTCTTTCAATCAGTAGGAAGGCCTGGATAGTTATGGTTCATGATTAATAATATTTTGAGTATTCGCTTTATGTAAGTGTTTTTACTCAAGTTTAAATTGTATTGCCATGCCAGTCTTTCTCAAAGATAAGTATTTTAGCTACTTTGTTTATCAGGGTACACATTACTAACATATTTTGCTATTAGATTTAGTAGTGTTAGACATAGCTCCGTGTACAGCCCTATAATACTAGTTAAAAGAGAACTGTAAATACTAGAATTCAAGTTTTCTATTGGGACCTGCAGAAAAATATTAAGTACAAGGTGCAGGTTGCTTGTAGCGATTCTGAAACCTAGTGGGGCATTACGGGGGTTATGCTGTTAGTATTCTATTTGCTACCCTGCAATAACTGGGAACAATCTATCTTTTCAGTGCAAACCAGAATATAAAGTCCCTGGATTATATGTTATTGACTCTATTGTTCGTCAATCTCGTCACCAGTTTGGAACAGACAAGGATGTTTTTGGGCCAAGATTTTCTAAAAATATAACTGCCACATTCCAGTATTTATATCTCTGTCCATCTGAAGACAAGGTATAGCTAAAACTTCTTGAATGTTTTGAATGGCTGAATTCTTAATTGTGTGTTCCTGCTTATGTGAAAGCTAATTTGGTGGTTCTCTGCCTTGACTGCAATGCTATAGTCGTCTTTGTGTGGGTAGTGGTAATATTAGAGGTAATACTTCAGTGGAGATCCTAATGATGATAAATTCTCTAACTTATTTTCTGTTCTTTGTGTTCATCCCTTTGTCCAATTGGAGACCATGCCAAAACTATTTCCTTTTTAGGGATCCTTCTAGTGAGGGTCTTGTTGCAGTTAATTGTGTTTGTAGCTGAAAGAAATGCAGATAGTCTTACTTCTCTGCCCCTCTACCCCCGACTTCAAAACTCTGTTCTAGCATTTTCTTTTCACTCCCTTTTGTCAGACTTTCCCACTTCACTTCTGCGTTTTTGTTGTCTTTTTCTCACCTTTTATTGGCTCGTTCACTGCCTTTCCCCTTCTGGGATTCTTCCAAAGGCCGCATCAAACTCACCTAAATGGCCATATGACTAGATGCAACTCGTAATTTTCTGTCACTGCTATTCTTTTGGTTTGCCAGAGGAGTTTGCTAGAGAGTGGCACAAGCTATCTTAGTGTACCCCTCGCTGCCCCCCAAAAAAGAAGGGGTGGGGGGTCCAGTAGTGTGGATCCTGCTAACTTGTGCAACAGGGAATCAAACTGTGTCTAAATGTTGAGCATGCTACAAGACCACTGATCCAGTCACCCATTTCTTTATGTGCAAGAACTAAATTTTGAGCCTATGCATTAGGAATATTTTGTTCTATATTAATACTTTATTTTATTTGAACAGAGTAAGATAGTTCGTGTCCTGAACCTTTGGCAGAAAAATGGAGTGTTTAAAATAGAGATCATTCAGCCTCTCCTGGATATGGCAGCAGGAACTAGTAGTGCAGCCCCAATGGCAGAAAACGCTACAAATAATGAAGGTACGAATGTCAGTACACCTTGTAAATTAAAAGTTATGGAACCAATGACTTGTTACTATTTGGTACACTAAGGTAAAAGTACCTCATGTTTGTAAATCAAGTTCACTAGCACACTGCAAAATTCACTTTTATCACAAAAATTATATAGAAGAATCAACACATTTTGAATAAATGTTGCTGCTGTATATTTATACATATATTATGTTATTGGAAATTATTGAAATTTGAGCTAATATGGCTTTGGGTCTTTCCATACAACTAAGTATGTATAGACCTATTGGGTGTTGACAGTAATGTTCCCACTAAAAATGACTTCCTTCTTAATTTTCTTCTTGTATCTGTGAGACTTTTCATTATTTCCCAGTGTGTAATTCTGTGTTCCTTTTTAAGCATCTGATTCAGTAAAGTATGGAACATCTTACAATGGAGAAACTTCATGCCCTAAAGTATATAAAAATATTGTTGCCTACACAGCATATTTTTAGTGACTAGTATTTGTTGCAACACAAAAATCTTGAGGCAAGGTTATTTAGACTGCATAACACATTGGTGCAAGCCATAAAATGCAATAAAATAATTCACTCAACACCCCACCTATTCTCCACTCTCCGGTTCCCCTTCCTAATCTTTTGCCTTCTCTGAACTATCTCCTTCCATCATTTGTAACACACATCTCCATCCTCATCCTGAATACCCAGTTTGTACTTCCTATGCCTCTGATAAAGGGTTGGCGTTGAATGGTGTGCAGTATTGTACATGGTTTAAATTGGTATAAGTGAGGCATGGTGTCAGCTCACAAGATTTCTGTGAAATGTTTTTCAATAATGTTTAGGAAGACATCACCTATTGTTACTTTTCCTGAACATACAGAAAAACAGAGCTCAGAGATATCTCTTGCTATGCCTAGTAACTCACTGACAGCCTTGCAAAACTCACTTTGAGATGTGACTGGGATCTGTATTTTTTTTCTTTTCCTGTACTGCCACTGGTAACTAGCAGACCAAATTCCTTTCCCTCAGATTTAGCTGTACAATCTTACTGATTTCAGAGGCATTTCATAAGTGTAATAGAGGAAATAATTTGGCCCTGCAGTAAACAATTCTGTTAATGCATTACATGGAATAGAATCCAGCTCAGTCATAGCACTGCAGAGCCTATCCAGCAAAGAGTAAAAAGTAGTAAACTTACTTTTGTCCCATAAGCAAGCAGTGTAACTGAATACATGCAGTGAGCAAATCTTGAGATGTAATTTTTTTGAGCAAAATCACACTCTTGGAAACATTACAAAACATTTAATCTTGCATTTGACTTCTGGGAAAACAGATTTTTCAGAATGTTGTTTGCAGTGTTGACTTACAGAAAGGAAAAGCAGTTATTTAAACTGTCAATAGATCCACATGTTCATACAAATAAGTCAGGCATTGTGATATGCAGTGTTGTTGTAGCTGTGTTGGTCCCAGAATATTAGAGACACAAAGTGGTAATATCTTTTATTGGACCACGTTCCATTGGTGAGATAGAGAAGCTTTCAAGCTTACACAGAGCTCTTCTTCAGGTCTGGGAAACTTACCCAGGCCTTGTCTACACTACAAATTGAGTTGACCTAAGGTTAGGTCAACATACTGTGGTGGTTCATGTCCGCAGTATGCTACCTCTGTAAGAGGTGTGCATCCTCATCTGGAGTGCTGCCACTGATTTCAGTTTTTGGGGGCACTGACAGCTGTTTCTCCTTAAATAAACCATTGGATTGGAACCTAGAATAAATCATTTAATGAAAGAATTTTTTAATAGTAAAAACTTAAACTTTGCAGTTGAAGCTTATTTTACAAATGTATTGATATGCAATGTTAGGTGCTATTTCAGTAGGTAAGTTTTCACCTTCAACTCCTCTTAAAAATAAAACTGTAATACTATAAATGGAACATTGGATCAAAGTTTCATGCATTGGACTCCTTCCTATGAGATCCAATATTCGCGGTTTTCTGTCATTGAATACAGAGCATGCAGGTGCTAGATAATAAATGGGATATCTAAAGGAACGTAGAGCGTGTTGTCAGGGCTAGTTCACAGTGGTATAAACCGGAATACAGATGCACTGATTTGGCTGAATTTAATGTACATCAGCGATTCTTTTGAGGGGGACAGCTAAGTTTACAAAGTAATGAGTATTATCTCTTCATTGGAAGGTAAAATATTTTATATTACACACGTGGACTGTTAGTACCTTAAATTGTAGTGAACTTGTTTTCAATGTAATTCTCTTGCAGGTTCACCACCTTCTCCAGCAAAAGTTCTATCCGAACCCACCCAAGTCACTGCTAATTCAGTACCTACTGTATCACAGTTGCCTAGTTCTGATGCCTTTGCAGCTGTAGCTCAGTTATTTCAGACAACGCAAGGACAACAGGTAAGCTATCTGTATTTCAGTTACAATTGTAATTTTAATTCTCTCACAAATCACCTAACTTAGTTACAGCAGTTGCTTCTACAGCCTTGATACAAAATCTATAATACTGTACCCCTCCCCTCCCCCAAATAAAACCCTTAAAAATATGGAATTCAAGAGTTAAGGTAACTTATTTTGAACGTTCAGTGGTCTTTATGAGTAAAACATCCAGTAATGTCAGTATTTTTGTGGAAAATTCACTGACACATTCCAATAACCCTCACTGTTAAATTATCAAGATAGTTAAATTATCAATGTAATGAACAGTGTATTGCACTTACTATCCAGAAACCCTTTCTCTCCTATATTTTACTTAGCACCCTTCATCAAACATTTGCAGAGTGAGCAAGATCACTCAATCTGCCATTTGCTTCTGAAGTACTAGAAGGTGGCCTGTGGGTCATATAAACTTTCTCTACCTAGATCATTGGATTAGATTTTATGTTCAAAACAAGCTCTCTGAATTCGCTCCCAACATTCATTCTTTTTAACACAGATAGATTTTTAGACTTAACCTGATTTTCCAAAGCATCTAAGTTTTTCTTGATGACACCATATTTCTCTTAAGGGTAGAGACAGCCTTAATCCATTGAATTAGCTTTTGACCTGAATTCCTCAATTT
This sequence comes from Chelonoidis abingdonii, assembly GCF_003597395.2. Taxonomy (NCBI): domain Eukaryota; kingdom Metazoa; phylum Chordata; order Testudines; family Testudinidae; genus Chelonoidis; species Chelonoidis abingdonii. The sequence continues at coordinate 200,457,437 of NC_133769.1, read as the reverse complement.
GTAAATCCTCCTCTGAATTAGAGCAAACAGAACTTTCAAACCTGGACTTACGGAAATATTCACTCTGTTCATAATGTTCTCTCATATTTGTCATGACTCTGTATATATGCTTTCATCTGTTCAGCTACAGCAGACAACCCCTGTGACTAATAAATTGCGTGTAGGGCACTGTTCACCTTCTGCACTAACAGCCATTTTACTAACTTTTACTGGGGCTAGAGTGCAAAAACTAAACCAGTGAGCTCTGATGTGGCTTGTAGGGAGAATCTATTTTTAGGAGGAACGTAATTGATTGTCTCAGGGGAGGATGAGCAGGGCCACACGTATCAGGAGTATCTCTATGAATCTCCTTCTGCTTCCTAGTGACTTCCTGCCCAACAATTCCATTGCTGGTACCCATCTAACTATCAAGAGTAAACAAATGAGTGCTATACCTGCACACAAGTATGTTGACCTCCTCTTTAAAACTAACCACCTGTCTAGTGTACGTCTTTATATCTGTATCTGTCTTACAAATATTGTGTAACTTATTCTGTTAACAATAGTTCAGACATATTTTTTTGAAATAGAAAAACTCATTTTGATTTAATATCTATTCTGTTAAGCTTCAGCAGATTCTTCAGACTTTTCAGCAACCTCCAAAACCCCAGTCTCCAGTCATAGATAATAGTGTGATGGCTCAGGTTCAGGCTATTACTGCTCAGTTGAAGACTACAACAACACAACCACCAGAACAAAAAGCTGCTTTCCCACCACCTGAGCAAAAAACTTCTTTTGATAAGGTAAATCCTTTGTTGATATTCATATTCATAAGGATCATTTTAACATCGTAACTAATAGGAAGTTCATCTTTGAGTGTTGTCAGTGCAGATCCCCAGTTTTGGGATGTGCCTGTGCCCTGCCCCAAAGCCAGGGACTCTCTGAAAAGGTCTGGTTGTTGGGGGCCATATGGACTTCACCTTGAGCTCTGAAATATTCCAAGTGATGTTTTGTGCAGAAAGGGGTGCACCCGCCCCCAAACGTCCAACTGCTAGAACAAAAAAATCAGAACTCGGTCTGGTCCCTTGACTTTCAAATCACTGGTTTTCTTGTTTTCCTGTATTAAGGATAGACCTTGCCTTCAAAAATTGAATAAAGCTAGTTTTGAACAGTTAGATCTATTCTTTAAGTAAACTTTACTTCTTCGAATGCTTGCTCATGTCTGTTCCATTGTAGGTGTGTGTGCTCGCCACATCTGCTAGTGCCGGAAGTTTTTTCTGTCTGTGGTATTCGTAGGGGACGTGTTCTGGTGCCGTCTGGAGTAGCTTGCGTATAAGGGGCACTGCTGGCTCCCCCCACCCTTGGTTGCTTCTTATCACCAGTGATGGTGCTGGAACATCTCCTTACCTCAGCAAACTTACTCCTCTCAACTGCTCATTGTGAACTTTGACATATATAGTTATTGAAAAGTTGTTCGTTTTTAGTTCCCTGACTGTAGTTTAATGTTAGCTTGTAGTTTCTGACGGGACTTCAAATTCTGTGACTGTTGCAGAAAACCTATGCCAGTCAGTGACCACAACAGTAGCTGTTTGAAGTGCTTGGGGAAACCCACATTAGTGACAAGTGTTGCATTTGTAAATGTTTTAAACCTTGGACCAAAAAAGGAGTGGGACATTCGCCTCCAAGCGCTCCTCATGGAGTCAGCACTTATACCAGCGCTTGAGCCGTCCAGATCAGACTCCTCCCCTAGCATCGTGGCCTCGGTGCGGAGCGTGCCACCGGCACCGATTGCAGACCAGCATTGATTCCCCTCCCTGGTACCAGCTAGAAAACAAAGAAAGTCTGGGAGCGGATGTTCTCTTGCGTTCCGTAAAGGGAAGGAGAGGGCCAGAGGGGAGCAAAGACCTGTGAGGGGCAGCTTTTCACCTCCAGATGAAGGTCAGGACCCCGCTTCCGCTGAGCTGGCTAGCCCACTACAGGATCAGCCCACCATCCCAGGAAGCGGCAGAGGCATTCGGCACCTAGCAGTGCCATCCACACCAGAGGCCTTTCAGGCCACGAAGGACATTGTCCCTACTGGTGCTGGCCATGGAGGTGCTCTGCTTCAGGGGAAAATCTGTCTTGATACCCCTCCAACGGTCCCCATCAGTGTGACACCACTCCTCACCACAGGAAGTGTCCTGCCAGAGCTCACCTGTGCAGAGCCACCACATCCCGGTCATGGGTCAGCCCACCCATGAGAGTCCTGGATGTCAGTCCCCGGACTCCGGGCAGCGCTCCTCGGGCTTGAGGAGGCAATTGCACAGATCCACAGAGGTGGAGCACCCATTCCCACAACCCCGGTACCAGGACTGCCCTAATCGCTCTCCCAGTGTATGGCACCGCTGCAGCAGTTTGAGCCACCTGTTCAGGAGTCTATTACCTGTTGCTGGAATGCCAGTATGGTTTGCCACAGGCATGCTGGCAATCCCCAGCGCAACAGCCTACTCACTCCTGTTCCTGCTCAACTGATCACTCACTAAGCGTCAGGCTGGTGTAGATCACCGAGTTACTGTCACTGATCTGCCGAATGCCACCACCATTCACCGGGATCGTGGCACAAGGGGTCATCATCCTCATGCAGATCCTTAGTGGAGCTCTGAGGTCAGCAACAATGGGATGGGTAGACAGATGGCTTGGGCACTGTCCTGGCCCCCCAGACACGGACCTTCCTCTTCAGGCTCTGACAGCGAGGAGAAATCCCTGCCAGCAAGTCAGGGCCACCCATCGGGGGCACTGGCTTTCTCCACAGCACCACCTGGTGCCAGTGGTCTGCCCCCTGGCACCTCTGGAATCCCTGGGGGTTTCCACAGCCTTCACAGGGGCATAGGTTGGCCTTGAGAGCATCAGTGATGGTATACTAGTGATGGTATTCCTTCACCCTCCTCCACACACAGACATGACCCTATAGCGGACCCCTCAGGGTCACCTGGCCACCACAGAGGTGCCCATGGAGGAGGTGAGGAAGATGAAATACCCACCGGTATCTGCCTCCTTCATCCTCGCCTGACAAAACGGTTATGGAGCCTCTCACCCAGTCCCCCAGGGTGATGCTAAGGCTCATCAAGATCTCTTAAAGAGGGTCACCTCAAACATGGGTCTTGAAGCGGAGGAGTTGGCAGAGGCCTGAGACTCCCTCTTCGATGTGCTAAGTTTGGCAGCCCCTGCCAGGGTGGCATTTCCCGTGCACGAGGGAGTGGCAAAAATTACTAAGACTCTGTGGCAGACGCCTTCATCACAGCCCCCCCATTTCCAAGTGAGGAGAACATAAATACTATGTACCCTCTAAGGGTTATGAATATCTGTACGCTCACCCTGCCCCAAGCTAACTGGTGGTGTCTGTGGTCAATGAGCCCAAAAATAAAGAGGCAAAGAGACTCGATCGCTATGAAAGGAAAATGTATTTATCTTTCACCTCCAGCTATGAGTGGCCAACCATCAGTCCTTGCTTGGCCGCTATGACTTTAATATCTGGCAGTCCATGGCCAAGTTTTCAGACTTGCTGCCTGAGGAGCCCAGGAAGGAATTCCCGGCAATCCTCAATGAGGGCAAAGTGGTGGCAAGGGCAACCCTTCAAGCGGGCTCAGATGTGGCAGACTCTGCGGCCTGAACCATGGCCTCAGCTATCTCCATGAGGTGAGTATCCTGGTTACAATCTTCGGGCCTTTTGACGGAGGTTCAGCAGTCGATCCAGGACCTTCCATTTGATGGCCCGGCACTGTTCTCCAAACAGATACCAAATTGCATTATATAAAAGACTCGAGGGTAACCCTGCGGACCCTGGGCCTGTACACCCCGGGGCTGGCAAGGAAGCAGTTTAAGCTGGAACAGTCCCAGAGGTTGGGGAGTCAGCCTTGGTTGGAGCCCTTCCACAAGACGGCAAGGGTTATAAGCACTGGCAAGGCCATCAGCCAACATCCTCCTCTCGTTAGAGCTCCACCCACAACCAGCAGAGTGATAAGCGGGCATTTTGAGGGTGCGCTCAGTGGCGACCTTCCAGCCTGTGTCCTGGATCCTGCTTCCCGGCTTTTCTCCAACTGCCTGTCTCCTTTTCCTCCCTGCTTGGGCCTCTGCAGTGTCGGACCGATGGGTTCTCAGCACTGTGGCTTAGGGGTATACCCTTCAATTTATTTCTGTCCATCTGTCCCCTTCTCCCAGTCCCTCTTCAGGGACCCTTCTTATGAGAGTCTGCTCGCTTGGGAGGTGCAGGCCTTCTGCAGGTGGAAGCTGTGGAGGAAGTTCCCTTAAATTTCAGGGGCAAGGGGCTTTACTCCCATTATTTTTTTTTAAATCCCAAAGTCCAAGGGCGGTCAAAGAACCATCCTGGACCTGCAAAACATCAACGAATATCTGAAGAAGTTGAAGTTTCGCATGGGCCCCCTGGCCTCCTCCATCCCTTCCCTGGATCCAGGAGACTGGTATGCTGCCCTCGATTTGAAAGATGCTTACTTCCATTATCGATATTCCATAGACACAGACTTTTCCTGCACTTCACAGTTGGGACTGCCCACTACCTGTTTGCAGTGCTAACTTTCAGCCTAGCAACAGCCCTGAGGATGTTTTACCAAGTGCATGTCAGGCTTACCAGAGACATCAGGGTATCAGATTTACCCATATCTCCACGACGAGCTCATCAAGGGCCATTCCAGGACCCAGGTCCAGCGCAGTGTCACCATGCTGCAATCCACATGCCATGCCCTGGATCTGTTGATAAATGAACAAAAATCAACATTAATCCAAAGGATAGAGTTTATCAGAGTGGTACTCAACTCTGCCTGAGCCAGGGCATTTCTGCTACAGGAGAGATTCAGGAAAATGTCGGATCTCGTTGACAGCATCTCAGCACATCTGTTCATCACGAACTGGGTCTGCCTCATACTATTGGGTCATATGGCAGCGTGCACTTGCGTCGTCCGTCATGTGAAGATCAGACTGCAGCCCCTTCAGTTGGGGCTAGCGACTGTCTATTCTCCATCCAGGGATCATCTGGACACTGTCATCACGATCCCGCTGAAGATGCTTACCTTTCTGCAGTGCTGGACTGACACAGGATTAGTGCTGGAAAGAGTGCCGTTTGAGTGTCCATGGCCCACAGTCTTCCTAATATTGGATGTCTCCGACCTTGGTTGGGAGCACATCTTGGTATGCTGCAGACCCAGGGGACATGGTCTCCAGAGGAGCTGGCGTTACATATAAATGTCAGGGAGCTCAGAGCCATCCGCCTAGCCTGTGGTGTCTTCCTGCTACAGTTGTCTGGTGGGGTAGTGCAGGTGTTGACAGACAACGTGGCCACAATGTTCTGTGTCAACAGGCAAGGGGGAGTGTACTCGTCAGCTGTCTGTCAGGAAGCACTCCACCTGTGGGACTTCTGCACCCAGCACGTGATCCACCTGGAAGCTTCGCATCTTCCACCAGCATGTTTTGAACGCAGAGATCTCCTCAGCAGGTTCTTTTTCTCTCACCACAAATGGTCGCTCCACTTGGAGATTGTCCGGGTGTTCTTCCAGAAGTGGTGGGCTCCCTGAATGGATCTGTTTGTCACCAGCCAGAACAGGAAGTGTCATCAGTTCTGCTCTCTCCAAGGCTTTGGCAGGTGTGCCCTTTCCGATGACTTTCTCCTGTCATGGGCAGGGGATCTGATGTATGCATTCATGCCAATTCCGCTGATCAGCAGGGTCCTATTGAAAATCAGGATGAGGTATGAGTCATTATGATCGCCCTGGTGTGGCCACGCCAGCTCTGGTTCAGCACACTCATAGATCTGGCTGTGGCTGCTCTATGGCCACTGCCAAGCTGCCCGGACCCACTCTTGCAGGACACCGGTTGGCTTCTGCACCCGAACCTTCCCTCTCTTCACCTCACAGCTTGGCTGCTGCGTGGCTGACCCCAGAGGAACAGGCCTGCTCTAGTCAGGTACAGCAGCTTCTCCTGGAAAGCAGGAAGCCGTCCCCAGAGCGACTTACCTGGCAAAGTAGAAGCGGTTCTTCCGCTGGGTGTCGGAGCTGTGACTTCATCCTGTTCTCCTTCCTAAGGTGGTGTCCCCTTATCATGTCAACCAGGATATCTTCCTCCCAGTGTTCTGTCCGAAGCCACACTCAACCAATGAGGAGAGGCGGCTACATGCTTTGGATGCCCAACACACTCTAACATTCTACCTGGAGCACACCAAACCCTTCCATAGATCAACCCAGCTCTTTATCGCCACAGTGGACAGGATGAAGGGTCTCCCAGTGTCCTCTCAGAGGATCTCGAATTGGATCACCACTTGCATCTGGACCTGTTATGAGCTGGCTTAGGCCGAGCCACCGCCTATAGTGAAGGCCCACTCGACCAAAGCTCAAGTGTCCTCGGCAGCCTTCCTGGCGCATGTTCCAGGACATCTGCAGGGCTGCGACATGGTCTTTGGTACACACGTTCATGATGCACTACGCCATCACCCAGCAAGCAAGAGGTGACTCTGGATCTGGCAGAGCTGTGTTTCTCCTCTGGTGGTACTGCTTGGGAGTTGCCTACAGTGGAATGGACACGAGCAAGCACTTGAGAAGACAGTTATCTTAACTGGTGTTCTTCGAGATGTGTTGCTCATGTCCATTCCATGACCCCCCGCCCCCTTCTTCCCCACTGTCAGAGTTTCTGGCAAGAAGGAACTGAGGGTAGTGGGTGATGGCAGTGCCCCTTATACGTGACGTGCGCGCCACTCCAGAGGGCACCAGAGCCAGTCCCTACAGATATCACTGAGGAAAGACTTCTGGCACCGGTGCACATGGTGAGCACACACCTTACAATGGAATGGACATGAGCAACACATCTCGAAGAGCACAAGTTATGAAAAAAGGTAACTGTCTTTTTCTTTGCTCCTTGAGTAAAATATCTTTTGCCTTTTTGTTTCTGGAGTTGCTAAAATTTTATAGTAAGACATTTATATCCTTAATGTAATAGAAAAATTTAGGTATAAACTATTGAGGAAAGTGGAGTTGGCTCAATGTAACTTCTTTCAGAAGCTGCTAGATCGATTTGACTATGATGATGAGCCAGAAGCAGTAGAAGACTCAAAGAAAGAGGATTCAGCTCCGTCTCCTTCCATTTCTCAACCACCATTGTAAGTTTTGTGATTTCATAAAATAAAACTAATAAGATTCATATGAATACAAGAAAGCTTCAATTAAAATTCTAGGTTATGACAATATAGAAATAGAGTCTGCAAGTTTAGATATTGATAATTGTTTGACTACATTATTTTTATTTAAACAGTACCATGTAAGAGTTTGACATGTCACAGAATTGGGTGAAAAATCTGTTCTGTAGGTTATCTAACAGCTCATCTAGTTATAGGTGCAAGATTTCAGTTTTGTATTTTTTTTTTTTTAATAGATGGATATTTCAAGGCATTTTTTTATTAATAAAATGAACTTGACTGCTTTTCTGGCTGTGGAAGAAACACAGACTTGTTAAAAGAAAATTGAGTTCGCAATCTTAAGCACTCAGAGTGAAGTGCATCCTTAATTTGTGTGCAACTTCAATTCAGCCCCTTTGTGCATACACATTGTGGTAGTATTTAATTACGTGATTACATACTTTTGCCTGTAATGGCCTGCCTCATTCAGTGCACAGGCTGGATGGTACTCAGTGAATGGGTAGTTACTAAGCATCTAAACAAAAATATTGAACATGTGGCCTCATGTCTTATTTGTCACACACAACCCAAGCTCCGCACTTAATGCAGAATGTTAATTTCCTCATAAGCTCTTTTTATGGTGCTTGTCTCCATAGCATCTGAATGTTTCACAAATATTAATGAACTTCTCTTCACAGCACTCTTGTGAAGTAAATTGGTGGTAGTGTTCCTGTTTTACAGGTGGGACCTAAGGCACAAAAAGATTAAGACCAAAATTATTGAAGGTATCCACTAATACTGGGTGTACCATTTGAGGCCATGTTGGGCCTGATTTTTTTTCAGCGCATTTAATGTATTTATAGCATGTTACATGTTTAAAACACAGCTCCCATTGATTCCATTTGCATTTAAATATGTAGCATTTCTGGAAATCAGGATCCAGCTGTCTCAGGTTGGGCAAACAGAAAATGAGAACTCACACTGAAAAGTTTGGTTTAAGTGACTTGTCCTGCATCACAAAGGAAATCTGTGGCAGAGTCATGGCTAGAGTTCAGTTTTTCACACTTCCATTCATTACACACCTTCCAATGTCTGCAACAAAAGAGACGAGTTTTATAACACCCTTATTCCCTATGCATATCTGGTTAATTTCCTGAGCACTGTCTGTTTTGTGCACTGAATAAGGCGTCAAAAGGCACTTCTTTGATCCCAGTGTGACATATATCCCCCTTCTCTCCCCAACCTCTCTTGGCCAAACTTCAAGTCTTGCTCCAAAGTGTGAGGGTACTAGAGTTTCTCAACAAAACATTTGTAAGACTTTTTTTCTCTAACCTTATTCTCAAACAGCTGAACCTTTTTTTGCGGAAACATGGATGTAGCCTGAGACAGACACCTGGCATGAAAAATCTCAGCTTGGATGATTAATTTTTGGCAAAGTTATTATTGAAAATAGGGTCTTGTAATGAAAAGTTTTAGGTAGCCTTAACTAAAGAAATCACTTCCAGCTCTACCTATAATTGGATGATTGGTTTCTATGGAGTATTCAGCTAAATTTTTATCTAAATTTAAAGCAGCAGTGAGATTTTTAAATGTAAATATAGAATGTTTACATATTAACATTGCCTTGCTGCTGCAGAGTAATTATCTGTTTTTTAGTGGATTTCCAGGAGAAGGTATGCAGCAGCCAGTATATCCACAGCTCCCAAATATAGACCCATTTCAATCGCGGCTGATGGGAATGCAGCAAGATCCAATGCACCATCAGGTAGCTTTGATTTACCTTTGAGATTCATTTCTTTTGGAATTTGTTAATTTTATTAATACGTGTTTAGAATGTCTACTCTTCATGTGGAATCATTTTAATATTTTTGATGCATGGAACTGGAAGGAAATCTGTTAAATATGAAGAAATAACATTTGTATACACCATTAGCTTTGGTAAACAACTTATACACATAATTTCATGTGTGGTTCCATTGACTTCAATTGCAGTCCTTACATATAGAAAATTTAATGTGTTGCAGCATCAGAGCCTTGTCAGTCCCCTAGAATAGAAAATGTTTAGAACTAAGTTGCATTGTGAGTGCATGTTAATGTATTTTACATATTCTAATAACATATTGCATGCTAAATTTTTCATTTGAGTTTTGAAAGGGGCCACACAACTAGGGAGATATATAAATGCATGTATGAAGACACATATTTAATGTATGTATGTGCTTTTTTCATATAAAACTTGCAGTGCTGCTCTGAGCAAAATATGTGCAGCTTTCCATTAAGCAAGCCAAGCCAAGACTGAAAATGAACTTTTTTTCCCCCTAAAGGTCCCGCTCCCTCCTAATGGACAAATGCCAGGTTTTGGACTTCTACCTACCCCACAGTTTCCTCCTATGGCTCAGCCTGTGATACCGCAAACACCAGCAGTGCAGCAAACTTTCCAATCTCCTTTCCCAGTACAAAGTGAACCACACATACAGAAAACACATCAGCAGGTGAGCACTCTTGTCATCCAATACAATTTTAGGCTCCTAGTGGTTTAAAAGCACTAGCAGGTAATCTGTCAGACTACTGAAGGTAACCATGCCCACAGACATTCATGGAGGCAGCTCACTTGATAGAAGTTTAGGTGCCAAAGTGCTTCAGTAGACGCTGCACCACAAATATTCTGCTTCTGTGTAGCAGAAGCAATGCTTACTTTTTTCCTGCTTCTGTTTGGGGAAAAACTTGGATTTGGATCTTGCAGGTAAGTCTGTTTACCTCTTTTCATCTCGCCCTCCATCCCCATAAAGCTGCAGGAATACTCTCTCTCCTCAAAGTCCTTGCAGCAATATCAGTCTGACTCTAATTCTGGAGGTAAACTATATGAATGAGCTCATTTTAGAGATTAACTATATTTGAAATAAGAGGCAGATGCAAAAATTCCAAGAAATTCCACTTAAAGTGAAAAATGGTAGGTAAGGGATAGTTCCCTTATCTCAGAGGTGTTGGAGGATATTGTAGATTTAAAGTGTCTGGCTCCTTCTTCGAAGTGATCAGTGAGCAAATTCTGACTTAAATTACAGTGTATACTTGTTCATAAGCTGAATATTTTTGGTAAAAAAGTGACGCATCAAAGAGCAGGAGTCTACACCAAAATTGGATGATTTTAAACTCTATGGAATCATTGAATTGNAGCGGCGCTGGGGCCCCAGGACTCCACCCGCAAACCCGGGAGCGTCCCTGGGGCTAGGGAGGGGAGGACGTTGGCCGGGCGGAGATGGGCGCGATCCTCTTCCCCGGGTCCCTGGGGGAGCTGTGCGGGGAGAGTCTCCCTGGGTCACAGGTGCTGGGCGGGGGAGTCGCTCCCCTGGAACCCGCGTCCCCTGTTGAGACTCCGGGCTGGGGGCTGGAGCGGAAGGTGCTGAGTGTGTAACGCTTGTGCCAGCAGCTCCAGGTGGCGTTTGAGGACGTCGCTCTGTATTTCACCCGGGAGGAGTGGGAGCTCCTGACCCAGCCAGAGAAGCAGCTGTACCGGGACCAGATGCTGAGGAATTACTGGACCCTTCTTTCCCTGGGTCAGGACTGATTTCCCTTCATTTATTCACATGTATAAAACATTTGGGTTCCCTCCAGGCTTTGGCTGCCATGTGGCACCCTATTAGTGAGTGGTGGCAAATGCCAGCTCCTTTCAGGTCACCTCCCTGTTGGAGGCGAGCTCAGGGCTACAGAGCCTGGGGCTAATCTTAGGGCTAGTCTACAGTGGCAACGCTAAAGCGTGGCAGCTCTAAAAAAACAGTCTGAAAAATCCCTCTCCACTAGGCATAGCTACCAGTGCTGGGGCACTGTTTACATTGGTGGTTTACAGCGCTGAAACTTGCTGCGCTCAGTGGGGTGTTTTTTCACACCCTTGAGCGAGAACGATGCAGTTCTTTAAATTGCCAGTGTAGACCAGCCCTTAGTGTAACTTGTTTCTTTGTGTTTCCTACCTCAGTCATGGCGCATCAGTGGTGTTAGCAAACAGTCTGGGAGCAACAGTCTCTTCCAGGAATCCCAGCCAGACGTTGAGGGCAGCAACTCTGCCTCAGGAAATGACTCTAGTTAGACAAATAAGGCAGGGAAAAAATGCTGCTGCAATAGCTCCCCACCTCCCTGCAAAGACTGAACATAGTAAATTTAACAACTGTACAGTTGAACAGTGCAAATGAACTGGAATGTCTGTGTACCGGCGCCACCTGGTGACATCTGCCATGACACGTTGTGGCCAATGTGCCTTAATAACATGCCCAAAACGTTTCAACAGCTATAAGATGGCAAAGGAGCAATGTTCCCTTCTTCCAAAGTCTTCCCTGTGATAAATGTTTCAGGAGATAGTTGGGTAAGTGAAATAATGACCAGAAAGATGGTGGTTATGGATTTTCTATTCACCCGGTCTCTTAATCTGAGACTAATGGGTGTTCACTGGTGTTTCTGTGGGTTAAAGGAAATTCATGTCACACACTTATCCTATGGAACGTGGTGCCACAAGTTAGCATAAAGGCCAAGGTGTTAGCAGAATGGGATATTTCTATGGAACATCTAGAGTTACCCCAGCAAAGCTTTAAACTCTGACCCCACTGCAAAGTGAGAAAGGGTGTAGATGTTGCTGGTTCAGAGTACAAACTGTAGTTGCCTGATGAGAGATGGGAAGAAATCTCGTCTAAGGAAGGTTTATTTCTTTATTATCCTGCTTGAGATCTCTTGCGCTTTCCTCTGAAACAGTGACTGACAGCAGTGTCCCGTCATGCTAGGTGCATGCAAAAACTTGACCGAGATCAGGGCCCTGTTGTGCTGGGCTGCACCAACATATAAATGAGTCCCTGCCCCCCAAACTTTAGTAATAAAACATTCCCCTCCAAACAGGCTCTTCAGGTTCCAAACCAGACTTAATCCATCGGATCGAGATAGGGGAGGCAGAGCTCTGGATCCGGGATGCCGAGGGCCCCAGGGTAAACTCTGGATCTGAGAGCCCCCTCTCAGGTGAGTCGTCATAATCTGATCCCTTCTGATTTACACACTTGCTAGCGGAGCGCTCCTTGATGTGGAAGGCAAAGGCAGAGTGAGTTCCATTGGCTAGGAGCTGAAGAGAGACAAATTGAAGCTGGGATTTAGGGGCCAGTGTTTATCTGGAAGGGGAATGAACCACTAGGAGAGTTTCCCTCAGTACGCAATGGATTCTCCCTCAGTGGGAGGCTGTCGGTGGAGATGGGACGACTCTCTCTCAAAGCCCCGCTCTAACTGAGCCAGGAGTTCTTGGGCCAGAAGCAGGAATCGCTGGGATAGGCAGGAAGCCAAACTGAATGGGTACAATGAGCCTGTCTGGCCTTGATATCTTTGAATCCTAGAAATCATAGACACGTGGGACTAGAAGAGACGAAGGTAGTTCATCTAGTCTAGTCCCCTGCACTGAGACAGGACTAAGTATTACCAAGTCCATCCTTGACAGGTGTCTGATTAACCTGTTCTTAGAAACCTCCAATGGTGGTGATTCCACAACCTCCCAGGCAATTTTGTTCTAATGCTTAACTACCCTTGGAGTTTGGAAGTTTTTCCTAATCTGTAACCTAAATCTCCCTTGCTGCAATTGAATCCCATTAAATTTTCTCCTGTTCTCAGTGTATAAGGAGAACAATTTATCGCCCTCCACTTTGTAACAATCTTTTCTGTCTGGGAGGACTGTTGTCAAGGGTTCTTCCCTCCCCTCCTTCTCCAGACTAAACAAACCCAGTGTTTTCACTTTCTTCAAAGGTCTTGTTTTCTAGACATTTAATCAGTATTGTTGCCCTCCTCTGAGTCTCCCCAATTGGTCTACATCCTTCCTGAAGTGTGGGGCCCAGAACTGGACATAGTACTCCAGTTGAGGCCTTATGAACGCTGAATAGTGTGGAAGAATTACCGTATATACTTGTTCATAAGCTGAATATTTTTGGTAAAAAAGTGACGCATCAAAGAGCAGAGGTCGGCTTATAAATGGGTCTACACCAAAAATTTGATGATTCTAAACTTTATGGAATCATTGAACTAAATATATAATACGTTGCGTTTTGTTCACCTGGAGCATCTGCAGGCATGGAGCCCCTCAGCTCCCTGTGACCATGGTTCACCGTTCTCAGCCCATGGGAGTTGTGCCACTTCCTGCAGCTCCCCTTGGCTGGGAACGGCAAACCGTGGCCACAGAGAGCTGAGGGGCTCCATGTCTGCAGATGCTCCCAAGTAAACAAGATGTCCCGCCAGTGGCTTACCCTGACAGGCCGGGAGCCAAAGTTTGTCGACCCATTTAGTGATGTCAATACTGCAGCCTTTTAAAGTTGCAAAGGCTTTGTTTAGTGGACTAGATTGGCTTGAAAGGAATACTAAAAGAGCAGTGGTGCAGATCTGCATGACATTTGACCCATGTATTTCACAAAATGCTACGCCTTACAAGCCAATCAGAAAAATACAATGAATAATAGTACTGGAGCACTGGTATCAGTCCGCTACTGTGTAATTTGATCTCTTCATGCATTTCTACCAATGGACCTCATAATTCTCGAGCCAATATGAAAATATAACGTGCAGAATTGCTAGAATCTCTAATAAAATTGAAATAGCCTGTTATCGCCACAGACATGGCAATCTACAGGGCTCCTTTGAAATAGACAAAGAATAAAAATAATTTGATAAAGCAGGTGATATTCCTATATAAAGTTCTACAAAATCTATAACTATAATAATAATCATCTATTTTCATACTAGTATTTAAAATGAACAACGGTGAAATCAAAAGAAAAAGGTCTGCTTATCACGCAGCGTTCAAACTTAAAGTTGTTGAATATGCAGAAGCAAACAACAATTGCGCCGCTGCTCGTGAATTCTGTATCAATGAGAAGCAAGTAAGAGAATGGCGAAAAAATAAAACAACACTAGAAGACATGCCAAGAAGCAAGAAAAAATGTCCAACAAGGTGTGCTTCATTTCCTGAGCTGGAGAAAGATCTCAATAATTGGATTGTTGAATGTCAACAAAATGGGTACATTGTCACTAGAACTGGAATTCGTCTGCGTGCTTTGCACATGTCGAAAGACGACAAATACAAGTCAGTAAACCCATCAATGTTTGTGGCATCAGCGGGTTGGTGTACTCGCTTCATGAACCGTCATGGTCTCTGTCTTTGTCAGCGAAGTAAGATAGCGCAAAAGCTGCCGAGAGATCTGGAAGATAAAATCAAATCTTTCCAAAGGTTTATTATAAAATATCGAAAGGAATGTGCATTTGAACTGTCACAAATCGGAAATATGGACGAAACACCAGTGACATTCGATCTCCCGAGCAACAGAATGGTAACCAGTGTTGGTGAAAAAACAGTTTTAATTAAAACCAGTGGCCATGAAAAAATCTATTTTACGGTGGTTTTATCATGTTTGGCAAATGGATCAAAGCTCCCTCCTGTTGTTGTTTTTAAAAGAAAAACCTTGCCTAAAAACATGAAATTTCCTGCTGGTATCATTGTACGTGCACACAAAAAGGGATGGATGGATGAAAGTGGGACTATTGAATGGCTGGAAAAAGTTTGGAATAAAAGACCTGGAGCACTTTGCAAGAAACCTGCTATGCTCATCTGGGACATGTTCAGGACACACAAGACGGATGAGGTGAAAAATTTGGCCAAAAATATGAAAACTACTTTGGCTATAATACCAGGAGGTTTAACGTCAGTTCTACAACCACTTGATGTCTGCCTGAACAAACCCTTTAAAAACAGGCTACGCAAAATGTGGTCTGAATGGATGTGCTCAGGCATGGCGAAGTTGACAAAAGGCGGGAATCTTATGAAGCCCGAAATCAATCTGGTCGCCCAGTGGATCAAGGACGCGTGGGTGTCCATTCCCTCAGAGATGGTAGAAAAATCATTTAGGAAATGCTGTATCAGCAATGCACTCGACGAGTCAGAAGATGATGTCATATTTGATGATGACACAAGAGAGGCTGCTAATGAGAAGGAATCTGAGTCTGAAGACGACACTGCCAACATCTATGACGAAGACAATGCAGGCGCAGCTGTGACTGAAGCTGAGTTTAATGAACTGCTTGGTGAATCAGAGACTAATTCAGACTTCGAAGGATTTTAAGACTTTTTAAAGTCTCATATTGTTCTAAGTTACTTGTTTTAAATATCCATTTACTGATTTTTAATAGTGACTGTAATTTTGAAGGTGAATATGTATTTGATCAGTTATTATAACAACAGGTTTTTCATTAGATTACATTAAAATAATTCTAGCAAAACTTTTGAGTGTTTCTTGTGATGACAGCTTTTGAAATATAGCAGGGGTCAGCAAACTTTGGCTCCCGGCTGGTCAGGGCACCACTTCCCACAGTTCCCATTGGCTGGGAACGGCAAACTGCAGACATCGG
The DNA here is from genome assembly GCF_003597395.2 of Chelonoidis abingdonii. Taxonomy (NCBI): domain Eukaryota; kingdom Metazoa; phylum Chordata; order Testudines; family Testudinidae; genus Chelonoidis; species Chelonoidis abingdonii. The sequence continues at coordinate 200,441,896 of NC_133769.1, read as the reverse complement.
GAGCTGAGGGGCTCTGTGCCTGCAGACGCTCCAAGTAAACAAAACGTCCCGACCCGCTAGCGGCTTACCTTGACGGACTGGGAGCCAAAGTTTGCCAACCCCTGAAATATAGGGTCGGCTTATGAAAGGGTCATACAGTTTTTGCTATTTTTACCTAACCATCTTGGGGGGTTGGCTTATAAATGAATGAGCTAATGAACAAGTGTATACAGTATATAAAGTTCGTAAAAACAAGAAGTCAAAATTTGCCATCTCTGAAAGGGATTCTAAGACTTTATCCGTGAAAGACTTTTGAGGGAGCAGTTTCCCTGAAGAACGTAAGGATAAGACTTGAACGTTCTCTGAAAGGAGATTGAGTGCATTCGCAGCAGCCTTGTGTGTACTTATAGCCTGTGTAGTCACCTCCAGAGCTTCCCTTTCTTTTATTAAAGACAGTAAATCATCCAAATGGAGATCCAAAAAGCAATGCGATTACAAAAAAGAGGCTCTGGAATCCGTACCAAGTTTTCTCAATTTATGATGCAGCCTGTGATATCACAAGATTTTCTTCTGTTCCACCACAGTAGCCAGGGTATACATTCAGTTACAGTCCTGGGACATAGCCTATCTTCCGAATCTATCACATTCAGGCTCCCTTTATAATCACAAAAAGTAAATTGTTGAGGCCTTGAATGTGAACAAGCTTTCTGTGCACAAAGACAAAAATGATTGCTTTCTTCAGGCTAAGAACTTTAGGGGTACTGGCAAATGCTAGGAAGCAGTCCTTTTTTCTGCCAGAGAGAGATTACTTCTTAGGAGCCACTGAGCAGTCAGAGTGTTGATTATGACTGTGCTTCCCTATCAGGGCTAGCTTGAGAAGGTTTCTTCTGTCAGTTTGGGCTAAATCCACTTGGGATCCCAGTGTGTTTTGGACATTGTGCAATGTAACTACCACTTTTTTATCCCCTCTGACCAAACTTCATGTCCCTAATTTGCTTCCCTTCAGCCCAAGCAAATGGACAGCTTTTTAGGACTTGGTTCATCACCAACTGTCCCTATATGCGATTTCACCTGCCCCACCCTCTGAAGAGGCAGTTTGATATTTAAGATTTGCCTTGGTTCCCAAAAATAATGATGGGGATCCATCCCAATCCTGGTCCTGTGTCCTGTAAATTCTGGCAGTAAGATGCATGCTTGTGGATGGTGACCCTTTTTCTTCATTCAGGACATCCAGCAAAGGAGTTGTTTATGTTGTGTAGATATACAAATAATCCCGTACTTGCTTGTTTCCATTAGTCAATCATGTTTCTAGTACCTGTGATTGAGATCACCACCATTTTCAGTATTTCTTCCCTCTCCCACACCCTTGGATTTTTTGTCAGCTTTTTGTCAGCATGTTTCTTCCCAAGATTTTAGTGGCCATATTTACCGTCCTCAAAGAAGAGGGTATACACATTTCAGCCCTTTTGGATGACAACCACCTCAGGTTTTGTAGCAGACAGGAAGTGATTCAGAACTCCTGGAAAATGATCCAGATTCTTCAACACAGTTTTGTGATCATCTGGGACAAATGCTCCTTATCATTTTTGTGGGACTTAACACACCTGAGGTTCAGGTTCTGCACACACTTTGAAAGGCTCATTCTTCCTGCAGACTTAAATTGTAAACTCTTTGGAGCAGGGTCTGTCTTTTTGTTCATTGTTTTTACAATGCCTAGTACAATGCCAGAACTGGGGCTCCTAGGTGCTACAGTCTTGTAAAATAATAAAAATACAGTGACAAATTGAACAGTTGGTTCAGAGACTACACAAGCACGCTGCCGCAACTATTTGGCAAGCCATTCATCTGGAGTTGATGATTTATTGCTCACCTACAGCTGAGTGGACCGTCCTTTACAGTAGGTTTTTCCAGGCATTTCTTCTGTCGATAAGATCAGTGCCCAGTCTCTCTTCAGAGAGAACCTTCCTCACTGAAGTTTTTCAATCCCGAAGAAGATGGAACAAATCTAGAAACATCAGTGAGGAAAACTTCTGTCTAAAATTTTTACTGTGTGGTTTACTAGAGTTGCCTGCCTGATCCAGTGCAAATGGGAAGAAAAATAGTTCCCATGAGAATTCAAGAGGAGCATCCATTATCTGGGATTGTAGGCAGTTGGGAAAGCGATGAGATACATGGCTCCTTACAACTGCTTCCTCTGTGATTTAGGGTGATATACACCCCCTCTAACTGTTGTGGAACACATTTTGAGTTAGCTAGTTTCAGCTTCATATGTTCTGGCAAAACTGAGGTTTCAGGCTGAGAGTTCAGGGGAGAGAAAACTGAGCTGCAGAATGATTCAGTCTTCCAAGAGTTGGGGACTCTGCTGGTCAATTTATTTGCTTCAGACATCAATAACTTGGACCTTTGCTGCTCCTGTAGCTCTGAGAAAAGCAGGTGACTTCATTCAGTTGGCCAGACTAGATGAACATAATTATATATATATATTTTTACCCTTGAAAAATGAGACACTAGGCCTGTGGTTGCTTGATAACATTTCATCTCACAATTCATGGAAATGACACCTTGCCCTCCTCATAGGTATCTCTGACTAGAGACTTGGTAGTAGAAAAAGTCTGAGAAAAGGAATATGGAGAGGATGGTGGAAAATTGGGAGGCATGGGTAAGAGCGGGATGGAGTCATACTGCCTGCTTTTGAGTAGAGAGGGAGGAGAAAGTGTTAAGCATTTAAACCTCAAGTTCTTAAAATATGGATAAGACTCCCTCCTACTCTCTACAATCCCCATAATCCACCCAGTATAACTTTCTCCTATAGACTTTGCTTAAAGTCTGCAGGAAGGGGAAGCCCCACGTTGGGCCTCATAAGAGATTTCAGAGCAGAGTTTCCTTGTTGCAGACTGGGAGGCAGGGGCTCCCTCCAGACCCCACTTCCAGTTGTTTGTCCTTCCCCCAGTTAGTAGCACATGAGAAGTTCTCTGAATAAAACAGACAAAAGAAAGGTCCTCTCCCCTCTCTTTCCCTTATGAGTGAGGAGAATCTTTGTGAAAACAAAGGCAAAAGTGACCTGGATATCAGGCAGTCTTTCTGAATTCAGTCCTTTGGGCTTAGTCTGTCAGCAGATTTGTTATCTTTCAATGGGGGCTACCTCCAGGTCCTCCTCTTGGGTGTGTGCTGCTTTGTGAGGGAGCAGTTTCACTTTCACCCTCTCAGCTGGCCTGTCTTTGCTGTCAGCAGTCTCTGAGGTGGAACAGTCCTCCTCCTGTTCCCTGCCTCTTCCTGTGTCAGGTTTTCTCTTTTTTTTTTTTTAAGCTCATCCTTCCAGGCAGACCAAGCCTTGCAGGTGTGCCTCATTTGTGCTGAACAGGCCTGGAAGAGTTTGTTAGTATTCTCCCCACAAGAGTCAGGGCATGTCCCTTCGTGCACATCTGATTTTGCCAGTGATTTAATCTTTTGGTGCTCAATTAAAAGAAAATGTTAAAACAAAAAGTGGAAAATTTGAACTGGCAGTTAAAGCAAATATCTTCTACTATTAGAGCATACTGTTGTGGAACATGTTGTGAGACACAGACTAGGTGACTTTCTACGTTACTTATAACAACAGTAGGTTTTTTAAAAAATCAATGTTTTTTTTAGCTTGACTGTCATTAGTTATTCATACCCTATTCTTACTGTAGAAACATTTATTATACCTAATAACATGCTAAAATTAACTAATCATGCAGAAAAATCAATAATTTAAAAATTGAAGTTTTGTATGAATTTTTTTTTAAATGTTGACAGTAATAGTATTTATTACAAATGTATTATGCTTATTATTTTTTTGCACTGGTGAATAAAACAGTAAAATCTGTTTTGGACAAAATCATGTCATGGTTTTGATTCTAGATATCTAACTATGAATTTAATTTCATGTAACTTATTCGGTAGACTAATTGAGTCCAGTCAGAAACTGGAATAAAATTAATACTTGCAGTAATTACAGCATTTTAACTTGTGGGGTATTTTAGGATATGGAGGTGGAACAGCCCTGTGTTCAGGAAGTTAAACGACATGTTTCTGATAACAGAAAATCAAGATCTAGATCAGCATCAAGGTAAGTTAATGTAATTTTTTCTAGCACTGAAAATATATGTATGATATTTTATATAAAGTAAAGCACTTTGAATCCTCTTGATGAGATATGCTAAAGTTTTATATATATACGATTTTTGGTAGACGTAGTGGTTAAGAGCTGCCGCCCGTTGATACGATGAGACCGGGGTCAAATTCCGGTTGAGTCCCATTTTCAGTGGTCCCTGGGATAGAAACCGCTTACACTCTCTACCTAAAATATGGAGTGACACTGAACTAGGAGAGTATGCGGACCGAGTCGCCTGTATAACAGGTCCGCGTCAGCTGTTGAGGAACCACGGACATTCTGACGAATAATGGGCTACGGAGCAACTTCATGGACGAGACAAGAAGAACCGAATTGAGTGGATCTCATACGAACATAGATCATGAGAGGGGATATATGAGACTAGAGGGGACTGTGATGGACAAAAGCCCCTACATCCACACTTACTTCGAGAAAGCTGACCTTCCACGTTGCACATAGAAAGAGGAAGTGCTTACAGCTTGAGATTAGACAACTTCACATTATATTACCGACAACTAAGACTGAAGAACAAGTGATGTGCGCCACGACTGAACTTCAGCTGTTCCCCTCCATGGCAGAGCATCAGCTGATATGAGATAGATTGGAGAAGACTAAGTCAGTCATCCTCGAGACGTCCAAGGCTCAGTGGAGAAGTACCATCAGATAGTATGTTAGAAAGATGCAATGGAGCCCTGATGACAATCCTACTACACCTAACTCAAACCAATGAATGTATACGCTACGCCTGTGTAATCCTGGAGAAGTTGCTCCACGATCAAGAGAACAACAGTATGAACCCTGGAATGTAGTTGGAGGATAGAATCAGAGACTCGGCGATTCAGGAGGAAGTAGGAGCAGGTGAACAGAAAGGGTGTAGAGAGATTAGAGCTAAGACTCGGTACTAGAAAAAAACAAGGACCTAGCATCAATTGAGCCCCTAGAGACTGCTAACAAAGGCTCACAGCGCCTAGTACCAGAAGGAGATACAGAGAGCCGAGCCAACAAAGTAACATGCACGTGTTTCCAAAGAAGCATCCAAGGTGTAAGTCCACACTGCAGTGCAACACACAAAACAGCAAACCCAGCAAGCGAAACTGAACGAGATCACGGAAGCACTATGGAGAAGCAGAGAAGACTCATAACGACCAGTGCAAGTGGCTGCAGGTACTGAGAACAAAGACCAGCAATCTCCCAGAACAAAACATCACCATCACTAGTAGAGACTTCAGCAGCGTGGCTCAGAGACTTGAAGAGGCGGACAGCAACTGGACCAGAAATGATCCACACCTACTGGCTAAAGAAAACTAACAGCAGTGCATGAACGCCTAGCGACAGATTATCCAGCTGCACACAGGCTCCACCCAAAACTGGTAACACAAGGAAGGCAGTGCTGATCTGGAAAACCCTGAAGGGACAGAACACAGTCACAACTAGCCAGACAAATCACCTACTCCCCCCCAAATCATGGGAAAGTCTATCAGCAGGCATTATAAGCTGCCAAGCTACACAGAACCACTACTGGGCCATCACAGCACACAGCTCGAAAGGCATCTGGGAAAAACACAAGAGGCTCAAAAACAGTTGCTCATAGATAGAGCAGGCCAGCAACTGCAGGTCGTAGACAGCCGACACTCTGAAACGGGCAAACCTAGGATTAGCTGACAGAAAAGCCTACGACTCAATGCCGACACAGATGGATCTGTGCATGTACTGGCGCTATACAATGTCAACAGGACATTAGGACCTTCCTCAAGAATCAATGGTGACTCAGAAAGACACATAGAAGTCAACTCAAGGCAGCTTGCAACAAGTGCGATAAATGTAGGCATATACCAAGGTATCACTGTCCACGTGTTGTTGTGCATAGTTAACCCCTCCAAGAACACCAAGGTACTGGATACGGAGTAACAGTTAGGAGTGGTGCGAATCCCAAAGCCTCCCATACACATGACAATCAACGGCTGTAATGCTAAGAATGACCGGACATCGACTCGGCTAATAAGACACCTGACGCGAGATCTACCCAGTGGAGGATAGGGATGTCGAGTTCGGGAGCTGGAGAAGTGTGGGCCGAGATGGTAGTGAAAGAGAGGAAGGTGGCCAAGATGATGGGTGGACATACCAGCGCGGCAATAGCAGACATCGCCAGCGTACAAGTACGCTTGGGTCGTCCACAGTCAATGGAAACAGTGGGGCAGAAGACGCACCTCCTGTTAACCAAGATAAGCTGAAAGAGCAGTTCGGTGGGGAAAGACAACCCAAAAGAACAGATCCCAACCATCTGGTACCCTGCCAGTCATAAGATTACCCTGTGGATATTAGTGAGTGGCCAAAGGGACATGTAGGCTGCATGATAAAACCCGGGAAGCTCTCGCATGCGGAGGTTTCACCCCAAGTCGCACACCGAGATGTACAGTGGAAGATGCGGGCGGGGAGCTTGGTGACAGCCGTCAGCAATTGTCTAGGATGAAGGAAATCAGGAGATACCATCAGAAGATGGCCCCGCAAAGATGAGCTGCTGAGAGCATGATGAGGAAGCGCAGCATGGGCGGAAGACCAAGCAGACGAAGTGCGAATGGCAATGCAAGACTTCGATGGATTCAGAAGGATAGCTGGAAGGTGGCTGAATTGGGTGACATCTACCGAGTGGCTGGAAAGGGTGACTAAGACAGCCTGAGGCACTGTAGTAGCAAGACCGGAAAGCCGGAGCACCAGATCCAGGATTTGAAGAGCGGTCTACCCATAGAGGCCCAAGGAGCGACTGTGCAGAGAGGCTCAGAGACAGTCCAACATCAGTGGCCAGGAATGTAGATGCAGGCTAGGAACAGCATAATGACGGCCAACCAAGGGTAGCATGTGTACCGGAAATTGCAGCATGGGCTGACCCTCCCAAGACAGATGGGAGATCCACAGTAAGGTTGGTGGAGCATGCAGTCTAAGATTCTGTGACTTCCAGAGTCCAGAAGGCAGGAGGTACTGCCAACAACAGACATCATGGTGGGTAATACAGGGCAGAAGACAGCCGTGGTATAGAATATAGCGAGTGCCAAGATGACAGCAACTCAGGGAAGAAGGATATGAGAAGCTGAAAGAAGTACCAGGGCCTGAAAGAGACTAGAGAGGATGTGGTTAAGTGCAAGGCAATCGGTCGATGCGTGGTAAGGAGCACTCGGGGCTGGAACTCCTAAGGCGGGGTGAGTGCTCACGATCCAGGAAACAACTCAGTCTGTCAGAAAGAGTGCCGTGCAGGAACAGCTAGATGATACTGCAGACCTCAAAGCTCCAGGGCCTTGGTATGAGGACCGGAGGTTGAGGAGCAATCATCCATAGGGGACTGAGAGGGGAATTTTTTTTTTTTTATTAATATATATAACTTTGGCATATCTCATCAAGAGGATTCAAAGTACTTTATAAGTATCTGTGTGTTGAGGAAGGATTGCCCTATGGTTAGTGTGGTAGCCAGGGACTTGGTGATCCTGGGTTCAATTCCCTGCTCTTCCTGGGTGACTTTGAGCAAGTCACTAAGGGCTTGTCTAAACTGGGAAATTTATCAATTTTACCACTATAGAGATGGCAGGATAAATCCCTATGTGGACATGCTTATTCCAGAAAAAAGGTATGCACAAAGAATATATGGTATAACTATCCTAGTAAATTTCCTGGTGTAGACAAGTCCTTAATATCCTTATGCCTCACTTCTCCATGGGTAAAATGACCTTCTTACTGCATTGGTTGTATTGATAAATACATTTAAAGATTGTTAAGTGCTTGGATACTACAATAATGGGAGGCCAAATAAGTAGCTGCAGTAGATACATAGGGATCACTGTTATATCTATGAAATACAGCTACTACTTGAGTGGAATGAGACAGTCATTCAGAGCCATCAATATTACATTTCTCCTCTTCTGGTAAAAGTGAAGAATAACTTCTCCCTTTGCAGTTACTGGAGAAATCTTAAATAGATAGAATGTCATTATTTAATTTGTACGAGGAGTCTAGAGTTCACAACAGTATTTTTGCAAAAAGATCCATAGGCTCTTGAATGATTTCGTGGGCTGTAGGTTTTGCCTATCAGAAAGACAGACAGCATATCCTAACAGAATCCTGGGATACTGTTAAAAGCCACCTGTATTTATGTGGCAAATATGCCTACTAAGTTACCAGGGCCACTCCTTTGCAGCACTTTACTTGGGTTTTTTTTGGAGGATTACCTTGAAATACCTGTCAGACCTTGGTTTGCTTAGCTTTAAATAATAGTGTAAAGTAGTATTCTTCTTCCTCGAGTGCTTGTTCATGTTGATTGCAAGTAGGTGTGCGCACATCACGTGTACAGTCATTGGAAAGTTTTTCCCCTAGTGCTACCTGTTGGGTCGGTGCCCCTTGGAGTTGCACCTTCATGGCGCTGTATATAGGGCCCTGCTGACCTGCCGCCTCTTGAGTTCCTTCTTACCACCCATCACAGTCATTGGATCTGCATGTCTCTTCTCTTGCACTCCCCTAGTTGTTTCTATTATTGCATTTATAAATAGAGTATAATTAGTGTTTTGGTAGTGGTTAGCTTAGTTAGTTTCCATTTAGGGGGGGTCCCACCTCAATTTGGTCCCTCCCCCCCAAATTGGTTTCCCCCTTCCCAGGGATTGGGGCATGCCTCAATCCCAAGAATTCAAGCCGTGCAAGGCCTGCCAAAGAGCGATCCCCACGAGTCCTGTTTGAGGTCCCATCAGACAAATTGGTGTGGGATTTGCAAGGGATTTTGTCATAGCACTAAAAAAGAGAGGGACTTCATACTTAAACATCTCCTCATGGAGGGAGCCCTTCGTCCCCAGCTGGTTCTGGCAGTGACAAGGACCCCGTTGAAGGCTGCCCTGGATGCGGCAAACTTGGCCATGCGAACCATATTCTCCACTATCTCCAGGAAGAGGAATTCATGGCTGCAGGTGTCATGCCTCCCTCCAGAGGCCCAACAAACAATACAGGACCCATCCTTTGAAGACTTGGGGTTGTTTTCAGAGCAGGTGGACTCCAAACTCCATAACCTGAAGGATTCATGGGCAGCATTGAAGTCCTTGGGGCTGTGTGCACCAGCCACACAGAAAGCACTTTAAGCCCCCGACTCCCCTGTGTTGTTATCGTGCGCAGCCTAGGCAGGACTACTCCAGGAATCAGGGCAGGAACAATAGATGTAGGCTTCCCCAGTCCCCATGCACCCAAGGCCAAGGTTCGACGAGGCAGCCCTCTGGTTCCAAACATGACTTTTGAGGGTGCACCCAGGCGATGCACCAGACCACATACTGGATCCTTCTCCCTGTTTCTTGAACCATCTATCCCACTTCTATTGTTTGTGGACCCAGATAACTTCAGACTGATGATGCAGTGCGCAGTAGAATTGAGATATTCTCTCCAATTCAGTTCCTCCCCTCCGTTCCATCTCCCTACCCTGTCCCTCTTCAGGGACCGCTTTCACGAGCAACTTCTTGTACAGGAGGTGCAAACGCTCCTAAGTGCCAGCTTCTACTCCTGATTGAAAGCCAAAGAGGGTCTCAGACCCATTCTCGACCAGCAAAACCTCAACAGATTCATGAAGCTGAAGTTTCTCATGGTATCTTTGCCGTCATTCCCTCCCTGGATCCTGGGGAACTTGTATGCTGCCCTCGACTTGAAGGATGCATACTTTCATATATCGATAGTCCTGTCCCACAGGAGGTTCCTCAGGTTCGTAGTCAACTGCACTCGTCTTACAGCCCTCCCCTTTGGCCTGTCCGCGGCCCCTCGTGTGTTTACCAAGTGCGTGTCAGTTGTCACTGCTTTCCTGAGGCGACAGCAGGTGTTCCCATATCTCGACAACCGGCTTGCCAGGGACCACTCCAGGGCGCAGGTAGAGATGCAACCTTTGACAGAGAGTCTGTTGCTGAACGTGCCAATGTCAACTCTATCCCCTACCCAGAGGAGAGAGTTTATAAGAGCAATCCTGGACTCCACTCGCACAAGGATATTCCTACTGGAGCCTAGCTTCCAAGCCATTTGCTCCATCATAGAGGACTTCAGGCGTTTTCACGCCGCGATGGTGCAGAGCTGCTTGAAGCTGCTAGGTCACATGTCGCATGCACATATGTAGTTCAGCGTGCAAAACTGCACCTCAGGCCTCTCTCTAGGCTTGGCTGGCATTAGTGTACCAACCAACCAGAGACAATCTGGACAAGATAGTTTCGCTCCCACCTCTGGTTATAGAGTCCCTCTTATAACTGGAGAGTCCCTCCATATGCTGGTTTAATCCTCAAGTGGCATGCACTTCTCCAAGCCCTTCTCCAAGCCCCAGCCCTCAATCTCCCTTGTCATGGTCACATCAGTGTTGGGGTGGGGAGCACATCTAGGGGCCCTCAGGACTCAAGGCTTCTGGTCCCAAGCAGAGCTCTTACTTCACATCAATGTCAGGGAGCAGAGAACGGTTCGCCTAGCCTGGCAAACTTTCCAATCCCATCTGGAAGGCAGGTGCGTATCAGTCATGATGGATAATACAATAGCAATGTTTTATGTAAACAGACAAGGTGGCGCACGCTCCTCTCCCCTATACCAGGAAGCCCTCAAGCTGTGGAACTTCTGCATAGCCCACTCAGTACACCTAGAGACATCTTACTTCCAGGATTCCAGAATGAGCTGGAGGACCATCTCAGCAGGTCCTTCCACAACCACGAGTGGTCCACTCGTCCGGACATCGTGAACAGCATCTTCCAACAGTGGGGGTTCCCCAGGTAGATCTGTTCACGACAAGACTCAACAGAAAGTGTCAGCAGTTTTGCTCCTTCCTGAACCACAGCCCTGACTCTATCACGGATGCATTTCTCCTTCTCTGGAAGGACCACCTGTTCTATGCGTTCCCACCCTTCTCGCTCATTCACCAGATCCTGCCCAAGGTCAGAAGGGAAAGAGCATCTGTCATACTGATAGTTCCAGCCTGACCCTGTCAACACAGGTATATCACGCTCCTGGAACTGTCAGTAGACACTCCAATCGCCTTGCCTTTGGTGCCAAACCTAATCACCCAGGACCATGGATAGCTCCAGCATTCCAACATCGTCTTTCTCCACCTCACGGCATGGAAGCTTCATAGCTAAACCCCATGGAGTTGACATGCTCAGAGCATGTAAGAGAGGTCCTCCTCGGCAGCAGGAAACCATCCACTAGAGCTACATACGTGGTCAAGTGGAAGAGATTTTTGATTTTGGTGATGCAGAAGGTTACATCTGATGAAAGCATCAATACCCCTCCTCTTGCATTTGAAGCAGCTAGGTCTGGCGGTTTCATCCTTAAAGGTTCACCTGACGGCGAGCTCTGTGCTCCATCCAGGGCTTGACGGTTGATTGGTGCTCACTAGCCTAATGAGCTGCTTCCTCAGGGACTAGACAGGTTATACCCTCAAGTTCACCATCCAATACCAGCATGGGACCTTAACCTGGTACTCTCCAGGTTAATGGGGGCCCCCCTTTGAGGCCTTAGCAACATACTTGCTCTTATACCTTTCATGGAAGGTGGCATTCCTGGTCACGATAGCATCAGCCAGGAAGGTATTTGAGCTCAAGGCCTTGACGTCCAGGGGGCTCTTGGACTGACCTGATAGATACCACTAGGGGAAAACCTTCCGATGACTGTGCATGCAGTGCACACACCTACTTAGAATGGACATGAGCAACACATCTCAAAGAACAACAGTTACAAAAGGTAGGTAACCATCTTTTTCCACTGACATTTCTATTAATTTTTTAGTTGTCATCTTGTAAGAAAAGTTTCCTCACTTATAGCTGCAAGTGAGCAGATATAATAGATATAATAGATATTGGAGTTAGTGCCATAATACAAGAGTAAAACAAAAGTGATAGAGGATATCAGAAGTTGAAAGAGTAATAAATTACAATGAATTAATAAATTACAACAAATTTGTAGTATAGATAAAGTATATTTAGTTGCTTAAGTTTACAGTTGGTATAAATACTTATTTGGGATACACTATGTACTGTTATGTATAAATGTCTAGTGTGTACACACACTAATGCTTGATTTCAAAATTTTAAAAAATGCAATTGTTGAACTTTCGCTCCCAATGAGTCAAATAGATATTTCTACTGTGTGTTTAAACAAAGCATTGTATGTTAATATTTTTATTTTAAATTAGATCTCCAAAAAGGAGACGATCGAGGTCTGGATCTCGATCTCGAAGGTCGCGTCATCGTCGCTCTCGTTCCCGATCCCGGGATAGGCGCCGACACTCTCCTAGATCTCGGTCGCAGGAAAGGCGTGAACGAGAAAAAGAGAGAGAACGCAGATCAAAAGGCCTTCCTCAAATCAAATCAGAAACTGTTAGTGGTGAGTGCTCTCCTTTGGTCATTTTACTCTGAAAGGAAATGAGGCTTTAGTGCAAAATGGTTCTTCTTATAGCATCATTTCTCAGGTGCTCAAGATTTTCTCTTTAAACAGCTGCATTCTGTGAAAAGGTGAGGAAATTTCTTTTAGCAGTTTAAGTTCTGTGAGGCTGAAGAAATTGTTAAAATTCCAGACAAATGTTACATCTAAAATAGTTGAAATTTCAAATGTAGAATTTGGCTTCTAAAACCCTTAACTAGGCACAATGTCTTCAGTGGGTTTGAGAGATTTGTGGATGAATTATAAATGAGTGAAAAATCACTTCTGAGCAGTCTCAGAAGACTCAAGTATTTTGCAATCTAATGATGGCTGCCACACACGACCTCATTGCATGTTGTGTGGTCAGTATGACAGACTGGTGAGGGGAAGGGGGGGAAGAGAGGGGAGGGGATGAGAGACTGACTGCTGCTTTAACTCTTGCTTCCTTAGTTTGAATGAAATAACTCTTACAGAAACATGCCAAAATCAAGATTGGATGTTTTTCTAAGAGATGCTCTAGAAATTATTTTAGGGAAGTTCTATGGCCTGTGTTATATAGGAGGTCAGACTAGATGATCATGATGGTTCTTGCCTGGGTTTGAAATCTTTGATGTAAAGCCTCAGACAATGCACTGTCAGTAAGTGCTGGTGCCAGAGAGCTCTCAGTGCTGGAAAGTCATCCATGCTGCTTGAGATTCTAATGTATCAGCACCATGAGAGCTGACATCTTACTGTGGATGGTGGTCTTAGATTTGATTTGGTTGCTATTCCCTTTTGACGATGGTGCTGTGCCACTGTCTCATCTGTTGGTGCAGTTAGACCTGGGCTGTCAGATGACCTTGGGTTCCCTCTGATCTCTACCATCAAATATAGGAGGAACTTGGAAGTGAGGAAAAAGAAAAACAGAGACCTGGATCTGAGGAGGGGGGAAATGTCCTCAAACTCCAGTTGCATCTCCTGATGTTGCAAATTCCTCAGATGAAGACTGGGTCTCCTAAAGATCAGGGGAACTCTTGTGCCAGGGTTGTTGCCTCTTCCTCTACAAGGGCCATCTAAAAGGCCAGGCAAAGGGATGAGTCTCCTCCATGTCAGTCTCAGTGCTAAGGATTGCCTGGTTTAAGCTTGGCGCCATCTGAACTGGGCTTTGAGGTATGCCTGGATGCATCCTGGGAAGAAACAATTCCAAACCATAGTGGTGTTCGTCTCTCCTCCTATTCCAGAGCTGTTTGAGTGAAATCATGCCATCTCCCTTTTGTGGGTCGTATTATACTTTGATAGTGTAGCCTTATTGGAATACCTCTATACCTTGAGATTCCTCAGGCGTTGTAAAGAGGGAAGCCAAGTCTGCATCCAGTCTTGTTCTTTGGCTTCTCCCAAGAAATCTGCAGTTCTCACACTGTCTGCCTTGACGAGTTGAGCAGCCTGGTTCCTTTTCTCTGCTGTTCAGCACTGTAGATCTGTTTGAATCAGAAGGACTTTTGCGTGGAGGTTGTGGAGCTGATACTGAACCTTGTGTTGTCTACATTTCTAGATTAAAGAAGTATGGAGGCTTCTTCTACGTTTTCCTTGGGGATATGAAGTAGTTCCTGGAGTCAGTAGACAAAATAAGAGACCTTGAATTTAGTGTCAGTCCAGGAGAAGACCTGTCCTCTTTGATATCTGTGGGTAAAGGCTGAAGCAGGGTTACTTTGCCTGTTAATGAGGAACTTTATGACTAGCCAGACACATTTGGGCAGTGCACTTTCAAATGCTTTTATTATTAGAGGTGAAAAGACCTACCAAGTGCCTCAGGTGTTTAGATGCTTCTTTTCCAATCCCTCTCCCAATTCTTTGTCATGTCTGTTGCCATTGGGAGATCCAGGTTATCTAGGGTTAGCCATTCTATACCTACTTGCAAGGGAGTGTAAAAGGATAGATTCCATGAGTCAAATTTTGCCATACTTACTTGTGAAGTGGTGGTTGTGGAAGCCTGTATTTTGAACTACCTCTGTTACATTTTCAACCTAAAGAACCAAGTTAATTGTAATTAATTTAAATACACTTCTTGTCTACAAATCCCTGACACTATTCCTTCCTGGCTTAAAAAAAAAACAACAAAAAAATCCCACTTCTCTAATCAGTAAGTGTTTCCATCTACTAACCAAAGAAGGGAACCATTTAAGTGTGTCCTTGTTGCCAAGAAGGCTAACAGCATTTTGGGCTGTATAAGTAGGCATTGCCAGCAGATCAAGGGACATGATCATTCCCCTCTATTCAACATTGGTGAGGCCTCATCTGGAGTACTGTGTCCAGTTTTGGGCCCCACACTACAAGAAGGATGTGGAAAAATTAGGAGGAGTCCAGCGGAGGGCAACAAAAAAGATAAGGGGGCTTATGAGGAGAGGCTGAGGGAACTGGGATTGTTTAGTCTGCAGAAGAGAAGCATGAGGGGGGATTTGATAGCTGTTTTCAACCACGTGAGGTTCCAAAGAGGATGGATCTAGACTGTTCTCAGTGGTAGCAAATGACAGAACAAGGAGGGTCTCAAGTTGCAGTGGGGGAGGTTTAGGTTGGATATTAGGAAAAACTTTGTCACTAGGAGGGTGGTGAAGCACTGGAATGGGTACCTAGGGAGGTGTGGTGGAATCGCCTTCCTTAGAAGTTTTTAAGATCAGGCTTGACAAAGCCCTGGCTGGGATAATTTAGTTGGGGATTGGTCCTACTTTGAGCAGGGGGTTGGACTAGATGACCTCCTGAGGTCTCTTCCAACCCTGATATTCTATGATTCTAAGAGGAGGGATCTGTCATCCATTCGAATTGATTTATCCGATCTGCTGGAAAGAAGGCCTTATCTTAGGGAAGTACATACAATCATAGATTATTAGGGTTGGAAGGGACCTCAGAAGATCATCTAGTCCAACCCCCTGCTCAAAGCAGGACCAGTCTTCAAATGGCCCCCTGAAGGATTGAACTCACAACCCTGGGTTTAGCAGGCCAATGCTCAAACCACTGAGCTATCCAAGTGGTTGTGCCTGCCAGGTACCACCTTGCTAGCAAGATCTTTCATTATGTATTGTCACCTATCTAGAATCTGTCACCTTGGCCTGTAATTGAAGTGTGAAATATTGAGAGTTAGTATTTGCTTTGTCGGGGTTCATTCATTATAATTTGTTGGGAAATCCACAGGTCTGCACTGACAAAGCAGTAAAAATTTTTTTCCCTCTTTCTATCACAAATTTTAAAATTCATGACGCTTTTAAAATTCCAAGTCAATTAAGCATTTATTTGTAATTTTGAAATCTGTGCATACATTCTAACAATGGTTGTGATGTAGTCACGGCTAAACAGTACCCGGAATTCAGCTCCTGGCAGGTAAGAAAAAGGGAAATAACTTTCAAATGTTTTTGTTTTAAAATATATTTATTTTGTAATATTATAAATACTTGAATTATAAATATTTTTCTAACAGAAAAAAGTTTCAATTTATCCTTAATGGCCATTTTAACACAAGCCTTTATATTGCAAAAGTAAAATTTAAAAGTGCTAATTTGTAAAGTCCTAAGTGTCAGACTTTATTTTTCTTCTAGTTTGTAGTACTACACTCTGGGTAGGACAACTAGACAAAAGAACAACTCAGCAGGATGTTGGAAGTCTTTTAGAGGAGTTTGGCCCGATTGAATCTATAAATGTGAGTATAAATAGTGAAATACTAGCCAAGGTCATGATATGCCTTTGTTATAAAGAGGCCTTTTATTTATAAACAACTCATTTATTTAAAACAACTTTTTGTTTTAGTGTTCATTCCCAAGATCAACACTTACCTTTTTCTCTATACCATCATCTTTTTGAACTATTTCCACTGTTAGATTTGTAGAAAATATGAAGCGGTTGCTACAAGACACTTGCTTTTAAACGCACCATTGTTCTTGGGGTTAACCCAGAAGAGTACCCCAATTTCATAAGCACCATGCTTTGTCTTAGGAGATCCAAGTGAAAGATGGTGGATGAGGAGCTTAGCTGCAGGATGCTCGCTGCACAGCTGTTGTCCTCCATTCTCCTGCCCAAAGTTTGATTGTGTGGAGACCCCTTGATTGCAGAAACTTGTTTATGTAATATTCTGCTAGTACACTTTTCTTCCACTTCCTTTAAGCTTACAGCAGTCTCTCTTAATTTTTTGTTGTTTTGATATAGCTTATTGTCCTACTAGCAGTGAAACTTAAACAAAAATCCGTAATTTGGCTGTAGCTTCTCTCTGCTACCTCTAATTCCTCAAAAAAAATTAGAGGTAGCTTTGTAAAAACAATTTTTAAAAAGTGACTATTCTTAAAATTATTACAGCCATTTGAAGAGAAAACTGAAAGCAGAGGTGTAGGTGGCAATTTGTAGTTTTTAGAAAAACAATCTGCTTATGTATTAGAGGAAACCTATTAAAAATGCCATTATCTTAAGAGCTAATTTATGTATATGCTATTCTCAGCCATATTCAGGATGGAGTACTTTTCATGAGCATGTTCCCTCACGTGGAATATCTACATTGTGGCATAAGCACTTGCCCCCTTGTTTACCAGGCTACACTCTCTGTAAATAGGAATTTTAGATGGATAAATATTAATGTCATCTTGATATTAGTTTAAAAGGTTATTCACTAATAAGTATTAGATCTGTTTATGCCCTCTAACTCATCCAGAGGTCTTCCTGACGTGCAAGACTGTTGTTACAGCCTACTTCTGTTTAATAATACATTGGTTACCTTTTGTTTTACCATGTGTAGCAACTTAAATAATGTTGTTCCTGTACATGTTGTAACAGATGATACCGCCTAGAGGATGTGCCTATATTGTAATGGTTCACAGACAGGATGCTTACCGTGCCCTACAAAAACTGAGCCGAGGCAACTTCAAAGTCAATCAGAAATCTATAAAGGTACTACTTTGAAAAATGTTATAATAGATACAAACAGATTTAAAACTTACCATGATCTTTAAATTTAATATTTTATATATAGCATGATGTTCAGTAACTTATGTGAATGCCCTACTTAGTTTGGTTATTGGTGAGCATTTGGTATATGGAAATTGATGACATTTGGATCCTTTCTCCTCTTCCAGGTCACTAACAAGGGTTTCTCTTAAGCTGACAAAAGGGTGCCTGTCTTAAATTCCATTTGTCTTGTAATCATTTGGGGAAAACCCTCAAAGAAAGTAGAGTACTAAATAAAGTAAGCTGATTCAGTAGTGGCATTCATTCTTCTGAATCAGTATTAAATCAGTGTCCCAATATTGTTTTAGAGAGTTCGGTGCTGTCTTCTTGAATGAAACCAAAATGAGGTGCTGACCATTTGGGATCATTTAAAATAAATCAAAATCTTATAGCATCTTTTACAAAATATGTGGAAGAATTGGCCCAGACAATTTGGTTAAATTCCAGTATTTATAATTGCCTAAATTTCTCCTGCAGCTCCAGTTGGACACAGTATCCTTCTATTGCTTCCTGACCTGTGTTGTGATGCTGAATGCTGTTTAATTTTAAGTGCATATTTTCTGAGTATTTTTAACAAAAAAGTTAAAATGCAGCTGAGCTCTGACTTTTTTTCTTTTTTCCTTCTTAAGATTGCGTGGGCTTTAAATAAAGGAATTAAACCAGACTATAAGCAGTATTGGGATGTAGAATTAGGTGTTACCTACGTACCGTGGGACAAAGTGAAGCCTGAAGACCTTGAAAGTTTTTGTGAAGGAGGAATGTTGGATAATGAAACTCTTAGCCCAGGTAAAATACACAGATTTTTTAAAATCATCTTCAAATGAATTATTTTGGGTTGATTTTAACTAGAGCTGCGAATAGTTGGTTTCAATAGAAATCTTTGTTATTTACGAACATGTTAATATTGATTGTATAGAAATATTATATTTGTCTTGACCAAAACTATGTGCATAGACTTCTGTATGTGTACACATGTACTGAAAATTCAAGTTTTGTTAAGTTTATAATAAGAAAATAGCGATAGATGTCGTGGTAAACCACTTAATAGGAATTACCAAATTATGGCTTAACACAAGTGCTAATGATAGCTTTTATTACTTAGTGTTGTGGTTTAAAAAGTGCATAAAACAACCATGTGACCAAAACTTATTTTAAAGTTGGAAGTTATTTGTGTCTGTTTTTGTGAATTGGTGATATGGAACACTAGACTATTGTTGATTTTAACAGTTTAGCCATTGATGTGTGAGAGAAACTTCAGTGGCCGATCATTGTTATTTCAACATTCTTCATTGTTCTATCCAATTCTTAGTTAGCTCTGGGTCATTTTTCTCCCAGATAAATGCTTTAATAAGCAAAAAAACCACAAATACATTAAAATGAGCGATATGTGAAAGCTTATTCAGCAATAATCTGGGATAGACTTCACATTGGCTTTACTTAAATTTTTGTACTTCCAGCAACCTAAGTGATTTCAGGCATTTTGTATCATCTCAGGCATTATTTCAGTCTCATCTCAGTGCAGCATTTCTGTTGATTGTAACTCAACACTTGTGTTCCATGATCAAGAACGGCATTCTAAATCTCTTGTCTTTTTTTCTTGCTGTTTTATTCTTTTTTGTGTTTAATATCTGGACTGTTTCTCCATGTAGGTTTTTGCCTCATCCATCTTGCTTTTTTCTCTGCAGGTTTCTCAGAAAGCATTGATTGGCAATAGGGACCTCCCCTAAATATGTCCTCGTTCCATTATAAAATGAGCATTAGCTATAGCTCCAAACTCCTCTAGTGGTACTTGACTAGTGTTTTCTCATTTTGTTTTGCACAAGAGTGTGTTGTACCACACAGCACTAATACAATATTAGTGATCCCAACATGGTGATTATCAGAGGGAAAAGCTGTCTTTGCCTTGCCCTGGAATAACTAATTATGCGTTCTGACTGCAGAGCTTGTTCCAAGCAACATCTCACTGTTTTCATTATTGTCGCTAATGTGCTTCAGAATCCTTCGCAGAAATGCAACAGCAGTTCTGAATGCAAAGATCTGAGTCACATCAGCTGTTAAATGACTATTGGAAGAGTTTTGGTTTTTTTTACTTGCCTTGCTTTAGTGACTGCTTGTTGTACAGTCTGTATTTACAGAGATTTTTCAGTTTGTATTTTCAGAAACACCTTTACATATAATTTGTTGTAGGGACAGCTATCTGATTGTTTGCAACATAATCGTCACATTGGCTTTACTTAGCAGCAGTCGATAGTGACTAAATATTCGTACTTTTTCAACTGAACTGGCTTCTATTTATTTCCTGTAGAGTGGAAAGGAATTTCTAAGAAATCTGAAAATGAAGTAGCTCAAAATGGAGGTGCAGAAACTACACATAATGAACCAGTGTCACCTATCCCGAAAGCATTGCCTGTTCCAATTCCTGTTCCCATACCGGCACCTATAACAGTACCTCCTCCACAGGTGAGATTGTTTACTTGTTTCTGTCTCTTTGCTGCTGGATAGCTGCAACTAGAAACATATTTAAATCATACTTCAACTTGTCAGTTCATGAATTAATCATAGAGATGGGAGGGTGGGGGAAAGAGAAGTCACAGAGTATCTCAGGTAGTGTTTAGTCTTTTTTTATTCTAGTATGCCTGTCTGCTAACTGGTAACCCTGGCAATGTGTCACACATATAATCTTCTTTCCCACATCCAGCTTCTACCTGATACCAACTGCTTGAATCTTTTTTTTTCCCCGAAAAAAGGCAGTGCAACTTCAGCCTAGTTTTACCTTCCAGCTGGGCACACCTTAGCAAAAAGCAACTGGTCTGATCCTAGCTGCTGAACTAAGTCTCAATGATAGTAACAAAATAACTTTAAAAACCACAGAAGATGGAGATGAGGTATATGTGACGGGTTGGGTCACAGAAACCCCCTTGGGAACTGTCAACTAATGTGCCAAGACTACTTCTGCCCCTGCTTTCCCTGTCAGCTCAGGACTCCAGCACCCTGTCTTGTTGAGCCAGACACATCCATCTGCTCCAAAGCAAACCCAGGGTCTGAATTACGTACCCCAAAGCTGCAGACTTAACTGAAAGCAGCCTACAAACATGTTCCTGTCTTTAACACTCAGATGCCCAACTCCCAATGGAGTCTAAACCCCAAATAATCCATTTTACCTTGTATAAAGCTTATACAGTTTAAATTCCATAAATTGTTCACTCTCTATAACAGGGAGATATGCACAGCTGTTTGCCCCCCCCAGGTTAATACATACTCTGGGTTAATTGATAAGTAAAAAGTGATTTTTATTAAACTCAGAAAGTAGGATTTAAGTGGTTCCAGGTAATAATAGACAAAACAAAGTGAATTAACAAGCAAAATAAAATAGAACATGCAAGTCTATGTCTAAGAAACTGAATACAGATGATAACCTCACCCAGTAAGCTTCCTTTTACAGACTGGTCTCCTTCTAGCCTGGGTCCAGCAAACACTCACACCTCCTGTAGTTACTGTCCTTTGTTCTAGTGCCTTTCAGGTATCCTTGGGGTGGAGAGGCTTTTTCTTTAGCCAGCTGAAGACAAAATGGAGGGGTCTCCCAGGGGTTTAAATAGACTTTCACTTGTGAGTGGAGACCCCCCCTCACTCCTATACAAAGTCCAGCTCCAAGATGGAGTTTTGGAGTCACATGGGCAAGTCACATGTCCATGCATGACTAAGTTTCTTACCAGCCAAGCCACATTCTTGGGAAGGCTCCGATGTGGATTGGCGTCTCCAAGTTCATTGTTGGCTTGTATCCTTCTTCCCAGAGCCACATAGTTTGCAGTGATCTGCTCAAGGTCATTTTTGGTGGTATCACCAATGCCCATGTGGATAAATAGGAAGGCGTAGTGGTCCGAGGCCTTGATGTGTCTCGGCAGACTCTGTCAAATTCTGAATTCAGGTTCCAGGCAAGCAGCACACTTCTCAGGATTCCCAATCCAGATGGCTGATGAATGTCTCCATCCCCCTTAGGAGAGAGGCCCTGACCACCACCACCTTTCTCCTCCACTTGGGAATGATAGTAGTGGAACCCCCATTCCTAAGACAATGCATCCCGTGCCTTCCAGTCAACAGGGGTCTCGTTCTGATCCATTCCCTCAGATTACTCAAAGGCATTCTCAGCAGTGGTACCTGTACCAAGAGCTTGAAAATGGTTATCTTTGTGTTGGAGGTATACCAGCTCCCATCCTCACTGCTCTTCAGTCCCCCCTGGACTGCCTTCAGTGATTCTTCGGAAAGCTGTGCCCACAGTACCAAATCCTGACTTTTATTCCGGAAGCTTTGGTCCGATAAAAGCTACTGCATGAGTTTTCTTAACCAGATTGGTTGTAACCTTTCAATCTGTCAATTTATCACAAGAATGCATTAGCTTGTTCCATATGCTGTTATAAACTAACTTTCCTTGCTATTGACTTAAAAATAATAAATACAACCCTTGTAGAATTTGAACAAAAATCAGTGTTTTCGATACTTCACTGAGTTAGCCTTTGAGTACTTCACTAAAAGTTTAGAAGAATCCATTGTTATGGTGCAGTAATGCTGCTTCTTTGAGGAGTATCCCTATGGGTTCTCTGTTTCAGGTGTGCATGCCCTGCATATGTCTTTGATCCGAGACTTTCATTAGCTATGTCAGTTCAGCCTGTGCATGCACCCTACACAACCTCATGCCCCACCCCAAGGCTATAGAGGGCTGTCTGGGTGAACCAACCTCACTTCCTTCTCAACTGCCTTGGCCTGAGATGAAGCTTTAGTATGTCCATCTTGAGCGTGCCTTGGCTGTTTTTTTTTCTCCTTAGTTTTTTAGTTAGTTAGATTAGCTTAGTTTAGTAATTGAAAGGATTAGTTTTGTTCCTCTGTCCTCCCTCTGGAGAGACTTCCTTTCCTTGGAAGGGCATGCCGGGCTCACCGGGATTCAAAGTGTGCTTCCCTTGCTGGGAAGCCATCCCTGTTAGTGATCTTGACAGTCACTGTAACAGTGGATGCATCCCTGTTGGGAGGGAGAGCTCCAAGGCAGATGGTCACTTCAAGAAACCAGTCTTCACATTAACCTATTGGAACTCAGGGCAGTCAGGAGTTCCTGCTTTCATTTTCTGCCTCTCATCAGGGACAAGTCAATCTGTGTCATGCAACCTACAAGCAGGAATGAGATCTCCCTTCTTCTATGCGCTAAAGCAATACAGATTATAAAAAAGCAGCTAGTCCTGAACCTAGGGAGCAACGAACAGAGAAGAAACAAACACAAGGAGTTTGCCTGGAAGTTCTCTTAGGGAGAGAGCACAGAGCTTTTGCCTTTCAGGCTTCCAGAAACAATAAAAACATGACCTGAAGAGGCTCTTGATATGTTACAAGGAAGAAAATACAGGTGTGAGGTATCAGCTATTGTGACCGGCACAGGATATGTTTGGTTTTCTCCTGGAAGACAGAAGCGACTTCATCTGTATGAAGTGTATGCCAGTCTCCCTACTGGAAGAAAAAGTTAAAGGACTAGAGGCCCAAGTATCGATCCTGCTTTTCTTTGAAGCAGATTCTTTGCCTTTTTCCATTCCTTTCTAGGAAGTAGATACCACCCAAAAATCCACCGTTGGTCAGTAACTACATGTAGTCTTCCAAATCTCCATTAGAGATCTTTTTAGGTCTCTCAATCAATGAGGCAGTCTTTTTAAAACTTAAATCTTCAGTATGTTTTAGTAGTATCATGGCTATTACTATTGGGAATTGGGAAAAGAAAATGCTCTCCTGTTATTACTTGGTGTAATACACTGAGAAAGTTTTGTTTCACTTATGTTTGGGATATAGTTCTATTAGAGAAATTAATGCATAAAATTAAAACTCAACAAAGAGGACACCTATCATATCATATGTAAACATCAGAAGTCCTTTTATTTTAATTTTCAGATAAGATACATTAACCAGGTGTAAAACCACCACACTTACCTTTTATAGTAATAAATGAGATGTTAATTTACACAAAATTTTTCCAGTAAAAATGTCCATGTATACTAGCAGGAAACTCTCATAACACCTTTATGAAAACTGACTAATGACTGTATCTAAGAAATATAACCAAAACAATACACACAGCAGGAAGGAAATGTAAATTAAAACTAACTTTATAACATTTTAAAATAGGAAATATTATGTTGTCATATTTCAGGCATAGTCTAAACTTTAAATAAAAATAAATTAAAGTCCGCTCTGAAAAACAAAGTTAAATTTAAAAAAAAATTATGAGAATGGTGGGATAGGGCTGTATGTTCCTCTCAATCTCCATATCAAATTTGTTTATTTTATGGCAAAAAAACATCATCTCTGATAGATCGCTCATGCAAACTCAGCCTAGGATCTGAGAGTTGAGCTGAGTCTTCCCTTCTTATGCAATTGTTCTGTTTTATTCATTTTCTCTGAAGCACCTGGCATTGGTCACTGTCGGAAGACAGGATGCTGTAGTAGATGGACCATTGGTATGACCCAGTATGGTGGTTCTTATGTTCTAAGGAATACAGTTCAGTTAAATCAAGAGCTATCATGGGTCTCCAGTGCTATTAGGAGTAAAAAGTGCCTTTTTTGGCTACTCAGATGCAATGGAATCCGTGACCAAATTGTATCCTTATATTTATAAGGTGCCATTTTTATCTAGTCACTTTTCAGAGCAGAACTGCAATTTAATGTGATGGTGTTTTATGTGTTCGCCAGTGTTTGAGTAAAATCACAGCCATCTGTGATCAGTTTCAGTTTTGACAGTAAATTTGTTACTTTGTCTTGTCTAATAAAGTAAGCACAGCAGACTATTTCTTACCAAATGCATGTGGTTTTGAGGCTAACTCTTCCTTCCTTCCTTCCTTCCTTCCTCTGTAGGTTCCACCACACCCATCGGTTCCACCGCATCCATCAGGTCCTCCTGTAGTTGGTGCACTTCAGCCTCCTACTTTCACGGCTCCTTTAGGGATCCCTCCTCCTGGCTTTGGCCCTGGTGTACCACCACCACCTCCATTTTTGCGACCTGGATTCAATCCAATGCATTTGCCCCCAGGTATATGAAGTACTTCCAGAGAATATGCTTTGATTTAAACTTATAACCATTTAAAGTGTCTGCAGTAAAACTGCAGAATTAAAATATGATCTTAAAAGTACATTTGTGTTTGTTCATATAGGTTTTCTTCCTCCTGGACCGCCACCTCCTATAACCCCTCCAGTATCTGTTCCTCACACTCCAGGAATAAGCATCCCAAATTGTAAGTGTGTGTGTATATGTGTGTGTGTACGTTTGATTAAGGGGACTATAGAGAGAAGGAATTAGATGTATGCAGGAAAAATTACATCTAACTTTTCGTATATTAATGTAATTGTTCCTCAGCTACTGTGGCTGGCATAAATGAAGACACTACAAAAGACTTATCTATTGGAAATCCCATTCCAACTGTGGTTTCTGGATCGAGAGGGAATGCTGAAACTAGTGATGGATCCAAAATATTTGGAACTGGTCCACCACCTGTAGCACCTACTAACATACCTCCTCCACCTGTCACCCAACCTATTCCACTTCTTGGTAAGTTTATTTTTTATTGTTTGCATATTTTTCAATTTATGCTCAGTTTGTTTAAGAATCAGGGTTTTTTTAAAAGCAAACTAGGATATTTATGCTACTTTCCTTGTTACCTATTTAAAATTTGTGGGAAACTAACACAGTTCAGAGCAAGCTGTGTACTGAAAGTTCTGTCTTGTCTATGTATGGCCAGTACTGGCCTTTTTATACATTTGGCTTGGTCTAGAGCAAGCGTTTAAACTTTAAATTTGTCTTCTGTTTCCTCATAAATGAAGACCCTATATTGTTAATCTACTTCTAATCTTGGATAAAGTTTAGGACTGACTGACTCAATCTAATGTTTAGACTGTTCCAGCAAATATGTACACTCATCCAAATAAGACTTAATTTAGCAATTATCTTTATGACATCCTGGTTTTTGATCATATGACATGATCTGTGCTCTAAGCTTGAATTTTGTGTGCATGGAGGAAATTGTACACGTCCATTGAAAGAATGCTATTTTCCTGAAAATAAATTTTAAAAAATCTGAACACTTGGTATATTATTTTTTGTCTACAAAAAGGGTAATTTTATATATATTGTCTTGACCTAGTTCTGCTGTATGCAAAGCTTTAGTAACTGCCTGTGGTACATGATCTCTTAAGTATTAAATATTTACATTATAGGAGAAGAGATTTGAAAACATATTGGATTTGTACATACCAAAGTTGGTTTATTTTATTTTTATTTATTTTTTAATTGCATGTGAATACATGCAGATTGTAAAGGCAATTTCATTTTCTACGGGTATGTTAAGAATGTCTTTCATGTACCCCTTACTTGCTTTTACCAGTATGTGTCATTTCACCACACATGCACTCAAAAGTCTGCTCTAATTTTCATATTGATAAAAATAAAATAAAATACTTACATTGCAGCAAACCATCTTTTACAAAGTTTACAAAGAAGAGCTTGGCGTGAATGATATAAAAGGACAACATTATTTAGTATAGTGTCCAGAAATTTGCTGAGTGCGTTATAGAAGTTAAAGGACATGGAGCTTACCCTGAAAAATCTCATAGTGGGCATGGTGGCCAAGATATTTAAAAGCAATTAGTGATTTTTTTTTTTGGAGGCCTCCACTTGGAAGCTCAAAAATTGAGATAACTTGAAGAGACCTGATTTTCAGAAAGTGCTGAGCGCACACCCTCTGAAAATCAGGCTGCTTAAGGTGCCTCACAGTGGACTTTCAAAATCAGTGTTCACTTGTGAAAATCTAATCCAGTGTGACAAGTGGGGGATAACAAACTGTAGAGAAGGTGTGGCTTGAGAGGGGATGGTGGTTATAGTGATAAGATCACTTGGTTATTCAGTCAAGGCATGTGAACATCATGATGTCTTGATTTTTTTTGTAAATAACCAACTCTATAAAAAAAATATGGGTTTTTTTTTTTTCAAATCTGTTTGGTAATGGTACAATAATGTATAGCCTAGAGCTTACTCAAAACAATTAAATTTATTAGAGTATTGTACAGTTTGCTCTTTGACTTTGTATATAAGGGATTTTATTTAGTGACGTGAAAACCAACTTCATGAAGGAAAATAAATTCAAGTGACATTGTCAGCTTTTAAAAGAAAATCAAAACATTTCTGAATCTTTTTAATTGCTGTGTTTATATGTGAAAGAGCTTAGAGGAATTGACTCTGAAAATTTTTGTCTCCATTTTTATCCGTTTAACTTCATACATACATTGACAGTACTTTGCATACAGGAAAAACTGTGGTGCTGATTTTACAGTCAGATTAGTTTATTCCAACATTCTGGATATTTACTGAGTGGGGCAGAGGGAGAAGCATTTTTTGAAAAGTGATTGTAAAAGCAGAAATTTTCAAGCAGGCTTGTTTCAGGTACTATATCTGTCCCTACTTTGCCACTACTAAAAATTACTATTTCAAGTTGATAGGTGTCCCTTTTACGGTAAAGATTATATATACCAAGGAATTATGCAAGAGCATGCAGATGAGACACAAAAAACATCACAGGACCAGTAGAAATAAATACATACAAAGAGATGCATGCATTTTACAAATTAAAAGTCAGAAATTAACATCCTTGTTGTATTTACTAACTGAAAATCAACTGAAATTCTTGCACCCTTAAAAGGAATATTCAAAGTGCATTACCCCTAGAGCACGGACTCTGGGGCTGGAGCTACTGGCGCCAACATTCCAATGTGCCGAGGGGTGCTCACTGCTCAACCGTTGGTTCTGCCACAGGCCCTGCCCTCACTCCACCCCTTCCTGCCCCTGAGCCTGCCATGCCCTTCCCCCGCCCGCACCCTGAGCCTTCTGCGTGCCACGGAACAGCTGATCGAGAGGGATAGGGGAGGTACTGATCCAGGCTGCCAGTGGGTGGGAGGCACTGGGGGGGGGGGCGGGGGACTGAATGGGGTCTGCTGACATATTACCGTGGCTCTTTGGCAATGTACATTGGTAAATTCTGGCTCTTCTCAGGCTCAGGTTGGCCATCCCTGCCCTAGAGGGTTGAGTTCAGTATTGCTGTGTGAGAGAACCAGACTTGGTCTCTTGTTCACTAGACCAGCAAGAGACTGGATTGGAGGCAGAAATTGTTCTTCTGCACTTAGGATAGTAAAGTAGAGTGCCTTGCATAACTCTTCTGAATTATTATCAAAATGGGAAGGGTATTAGAAGATAATACAAGAGGCTGTAAACAGTCACCTGCAATTAGCTATCCATTGCCATGGAGAGAAGCAGGCAAGGGGCATCAAACACTTTGGACAATAGAACCTTTCATTCTTAAATATGGGGTGTAGCTATTTGGAATAGACATTGACAAATTCTACATGAAGCCTTGTCCAGCTTCTCCTGGGCCACGAGGTGAGCCTTCAGAATTGAGAGAAGTGGGGAAGCAAATAGATGGAAAGATTTTCAGATCTTTCCAGAGCATCATGAGGGTCCGTCTGAGGAACTAGGGGTGATCTGGTGAGGGGAAGGAGGGGGAAAATGATCTTCAACGATGTGGACAACATAGAAGAACATATCTCAGCCAGTGGAATATAAGGACAGAAGATTGTTCTGACAAGATGCTCATAAAAGTCTAATCCTAATAATCTTGCCTGGGAATACTTTAAATGTAATCTGTATAAAGTCAGGGTCGGTCTTCTAATATTTTTGTAAATTAAAATAAAGCTTATTTATCTGTTTGATTTACAAAAAACATGTATTACTGCATATAGCATTCTAAATGGATTAATTACTGTAAGCTTCCTTATGCTGTTTTGCAGTGATGTCATAGTTATTTTTTGGTCTGTCACTCCAGTCACCTCTCCAGTTCACATCTGCAGTAAAGTTCCCTTCTCAACAGACAGTTTTGGTTCTGATTACCTTTATAGTCACATTGTGTCTGAATTGTATGTACAATATTAATTCCTGAAAAGACCGTTTTGTACACTGTGAGTCTCCATAGTGATTTGAACTACCTGAAGATCTTTGGCCTTAACGTAATATTTAACCATATAGTTCACCTTCAGATGCACAGATTATTTCATGTAGAAGATACAAAAAAGTAGTCTAGGAAGAAAAATTGATACACAGCTCTAATTCTAGTAGCAGTGTGTCATTGTACTGCTGTGTTCAAGTGCAGCTTCAAAATGAAAAAATACGTTTTTTGGTGTGATGTCTACATATGAGAACAGTTTTTAAATAATTTTTACAACCTATCACATTTAATATAATTCTCCAGTTTAAAACCCTCTTGACTCTTTAGCCAATACAGTGGCTAAATATTTCCACCTTTTCAAAAGATCTTTTTTGGAATGGAACATCTAAAGCACTGTTTATTTCCCCAACATTAAGTGAAGTTTTACAACCATGTCAGAGTGGCTTTAATTCAATGGATACTCCCGATCACATCTACTTTCATGATAGTATTCTCAATCTGAGCAAGTCTGTAGAAACACAACTTCACTTTGCTGTTTTTGGTCTCATCCAAACTGCTCATAACATAACTTGGGATGTGATGTCATAAGTTCTCATACGCAAAGCAGATTTTTAGATCCTGCCAGAGATCCTTGATCTGCCTCCTGCAAGAAGTGGTGGTCTTGACTCGCTGGATGGTACTTTATTATTGAACAAATACCCTAGCTTTAGTAGGCATGTCACTATTGAACATATGTTTGAGATGGATGTTAAAAGTCTCTGACCTGGCTTTTTTTATGCTAATCGAGATACTATGTCACACTTGGCATAAGTAGAAATGTTCTGGTGACCATCAAAATTCCAACTCTGGCACTTGCATTCTACCCTAAAACAAATTGCCTCCTGTTTTCATTGGGTTTGCTATAATCAACTTCCTGATAATATTACATGTGTGGTGCAAATCTCCTCTCTCACCCTCTGCTATCCTTCAGTGAGGTGTCTGAATGTTAGTGTAATCTATGTTAATAGAGAAGAATGAAGTAAAACACTGAGAAAAGATGACACTATTTTGAGCTAAATAGAAGCAGTGAATGTATATTACAAAGTGGCAATTAGGAAAGGAAGTTTATGGACTATTTTTAAAATTTACACTGTGCTGGTGACATAACTGTACTGCTAGACTTTTTTTGTGAT
Source organism: Chelonoidis abingdonii (assembly GCF_003597395.2). NCBI lineage: Eukaryota > Metazoa > Chordata > Testudines > Testudinidae > Chelonoidis > Chelonoidis abingdonii. Next base: position 200,412,245 of record NC_133769.1, on the reverse strand, counting down.
AACTCATTGTTATAAAAATACAATAAACATTTTATTTTCCCCCTTAATGTAGTAGCAATACCAACTCTCAAGACAAGTGACCAAATGAGAAGTATAGTAGAATCATAAAATATCAGGGTTGGAAGAGATCTCAGGAGCTCATCTAGTCCAACCCCCTGCTCAAAGCAGGACCAACACCAACTAAATCATTTCAGCCAGGGCTTTGTCAAGCCGGGCCTTAAAAACCTGTAAGGGTGGAGATTCCATCACCTCCCTAGGTAACTCATTCCAGTAAAAGAGGGAGAGGTCTCAAACACTATTCTGTAACTGAACTCTACCTTAAATCAGTCACGTGACATGCTTTGATTTCACTAACAAATGTTTTATAAAATCAATAACATAATTTATATATTGGTAGCCAAAGCTTGATATGATAACCAAGATTTTTAAAAAATGAAGCCTAAAGTTAGACTCTCAAGTTTGTATTTGGGAACTTAAATAAGTACCATAATTTTCAAAAGTGCTGAACATTCAGCAACTCCTGTTGGCTTCTGGGGAAACTGAGTGCTTGGCACTACAGAAAATCAGATCAATTTTTTGGTGCCCAAATATGGATTTACAGCCTAAATTTAGACATGCAGGCTTCTTTTAATCTTGGCCTGCATTAATGGATGCGATAGAAAACTGAAAGAAACAAAATTTCTTGGTTCAGACATGGACTCAATCTTGAAAACACAAGAAGCTATGTCAAGTGAAATTGTGCATAAAATTATAATGAAGGAAATAGTGACGTTGGAGGAAATGACTGTTTACATCATTTAGAAATTTTTACTGTGCAGCACCATTTTCAAGGATTTCATGACAGTATTTAACTTTCCAATTTTATGGGGAGCGGTGTTAAGACCTTACCAGAGATTTGCAGTGCAAAATCTGAGAGTTGTTGGAAATTAAACATCTAAAAATCTTAGCAATAGCCTCCATCTTAAACATTTGACCTGCTCATGGTCTACCAGTGTCCCAGAATTTTGAATCTCAATATTTGTATGTCACCCTAACAGATCTCCAGAAGAGAGTGTGTTTTGGAGCAAAAATGGATAAAGTTACACTGGACTTTGGACTGAATATTGTCCAGAGTTTGGTTTTTAAAACAAATGTAATATTTTTCAGCTACTTCAGAGTTACAAATGCTAAACCTACCAAAAAGAAACATGTGGATTTGTAAAAATTGCTGGGAGGAGATGAACAGAAGTAGAATTATATTGGCCTAGAAATCTCGCTGTATCATTCATTACAAGTATATTAAAATGACTATATTAACTGTTTCAGTTTATTATACCTGACAAACCATGGACTAAAGCTCTTATACAAAACAAGGCTATTACAGCATTTTGGGGCATAGCTCATCTATGAATGAAGTCCAGTATCACAATAGCAGCTTTTGATACGTATAATGCTACTTCACTGAGGCAACATCTGTGTTTCTTGTTGAAAATGGTTGAAGAACATATTTCAAATACACTTTATTGCTGAGCTCTTTGTGTTGTACACTTTTAAAAGCTCCTGTCACCTTAGCTTATATTGCTGGTAAAAGCTGTGGAGGTGATTAATATTTTTTATCCATATGTGTTGCGTGAATGAAACCTAACTCCTCACATATTCCTCATATAATAATGGCAATTAATGTCTGTTACGAGTACATGCCATGTTCTAGCTAAGAGGTGCAGAATGAAGCATGTAGTTAATCCATCTGGAAAGTTATAAATGGCTATATGTAATTTAAACCAATTATTAACAAAAATTTACAATAAATTGGTGTGGTTAAGATGTGATTTTTTTTCACCATAGTCATGGATGGGCAAGTAGATCTTATTCCAAGGCAGGTACATTTTCATGACTACTCTACACAATTACTGGTGGACACTTCTTATAGTGGGTGGTTTTTTTTGTTTGTTTGTTAACTCACATGTTGCTTACAAGGTCAGATGTCTTTAGTGGGAGCTTTGGTGCTTCTTTTCACATTTGATGATAAACAGTTTGACACTGAAATCCTGTTTCTACCGTAGAGGATTACAAAGTAAATTATACCAAAAGTTGCATGTATGATCAAAGTAGTGTTTAGTTTTTATTTAGCATTTGTCAGTAAACTTAGATATGTAATTTATGGACTTTGGGCTTACAGTATAATTAGTCTAATGCTTGAGTCAATTCAGTAAAGAAATTATATAGCCTGACCTTGTATGGTGCAAGGCTAAAACATCCAAGATGCTTCACTTACAGTGAAATCTATTCAGCTACTCTGGGAAGAAAGGAACTTGCTGACCATTTTATTTTCTTACTCTGTGAGAAGACTGGGGGTGGGATAGACACCACTGCATTTTCAGTGTACGGAGGAGGAGAAATTAAGGAGCAGCCAAGACTTCAAAAATAGAATTAAAATTTTTGTCATATTAATGTTTCTAAATTTTGTTTCAATGTACTTTCATTGTCCTATGCCAAATATAAGCGCAAGGCATCTACCTGCCTTTTTAACTTCATTACATCACAGATTTAGGTTGTTTTTTGTCACATTTATTCTCTATGCAGTAACTTTGCCTCACAATATAAACAACTAACCATAGACTACACAGAGATGCTGGTTTTATGGCTCATTACGGTAATCTGTTGTACACACTACTGTCTGCTAACCCTGAATTGCGCACTTCATTTTAAGTAGTCCTGAAGAAGAGCTCAGTGAAACTCAAAAGCTTGTCGCTTCTACCAACAGAAGTTGGTCCAATAAAAGATATTACCTCATCTACTTTGACTCTCAGGCATTCTTTGACATTTAAGAAGAATAAAATGTGTATTAGCATGTATTGACTATGTGCTGAGCATTGTACAAATATGAGAAAATGAGTCTCATGAGCTTAGTTTGTTCACAGAAACAGTAAACCAGATCATAATAGGCACAATTACAAGAATGATATGGTGAAGAGGTTATCAAAATACCCTTCTTTGGGAGACAAAAAAAACACAACTCAAGCTAGTTTTTACTGATGGATTCTTTGTCAAGAATGTCACAGTATCCAACTTTGTAGTTAAAGTATCTGGTTGGAGAGGAAGGCAACAAGATGGATGACCGTACCATGGACTAGTACAACAGCCAGGTTCTTTATTATTCCTGCCAGTAGACTCTTGCTATCTAGAGCCTTTAATATCCATGCTATAAGCAAGGAAGATACCATAGTGCTAGGTGTCAGAGATGGATGACCCTAGTCCTAAGGAATTTAATCTAAATTTAGTTACCATAACTGGAAACAAGACGGGGTACTGTGAGATGAGAGATTGTTCTTGGGAAAGCATTACACTCTACTGATCATTAAACATGTCATGTTTACCTGCGGGAGAGGACTATATATAGTCAGATTCACATTGAATTGAGTCGATACAGTAGCTGAAATGGAGTTAAGGGATGTGAAATGGGGGGGAGGTCACTTGATGTGTCTCTTTCCCTCTACTCACAACAATGGCTTTAAAATTCAGACCTTCTGTAGTGGTACTCTTAAGTAATTTAAAAATATAATACATGGCTTTTGGTTAAGGTTTCTGGTTATTTGTCTCCCCTGGAAGAGCAGTCTCAAAATGTCTATAAGTTGCGTTGTTAGCTTTATGTTCACTTAGTCTGCGACTGTTTTTATGAATAAAACCTATTATCTTCATGATAAAAGTATAAAAACAAAAAGACAGATTAAGATCAATTTACATATGTTATGCTGAATGAAATCCTGCCAATATTCTGGTTAAAGTTGAGTCCTGGAGGTTGCTTTCCCTTGAAATAAAAACATATTTGTAAAATGGCTACTGCCATGTGTGTATCAGTTTCTAGCTGGAAAGAAATATTTTCAGACAAGCTTCTCAATGAGCAGAAAACAGAAGTGACTGAAATGAGTCATAGGGCTGGGTTAGTAGATACACTATAAAAGCTAAATAACGGGCCAGCTATGTTATCAACTGTAAACAAATGGAACTGTGCAAGATAAACTCCCACCGTACATGTTTTAAATACTTGGCCGTTACTGTTCTTGCAGTCTGCTCTTTGAGTTTTGGACTCCCAGGTACGGAGCGTATGGATGTAAACAAGCTGAGGACTGGGCCTGCTCTAGTGAGGTGTTCTCAAGTTTTATACTTTTTCCTTCTATCTGATCACAGCATTCAAATAGAGCCCAAATTTAAGAATGAAAAACAGTTGAGTGAGACTGCTATAAAGTAATTTAAAGGTTAAAATTTGGCCAACACCTGGCAGTTGTCACCTTTAAAGAACAAAGTAAAATGAGTTGTATCTAATCTCACCACCTGCCCAGGTTCTCAGTTCTGGCCACACCCCCATCTCAGGAAGTTATTTTGCACCTGCTGCCCCTCCCCCATTCACTCAGACTCTGTCCCTCCTGCCTAAATCTAATCCTAATTATTTTCAGTTGGGTATGAATTTAACTTTTTTCCTGCTACTTTAACTACACTTTGCAGGTTGGATAGTGGGGAAGGTGCTGCAGCAGTTTTGAAATATGTGGAATATAAATTGCTAGGAAGTTGGAGGTGTGGCCAGAGTAGTGCAGCAAGGTGGGGATAAACAGCCCACTTCAGTCTCTGTCCTGCACAGTAGCAGCTGCCAGGCTTTGAAGGTAGACGACCGTATGAAAAACGAAAATACTATTTAGTATTAACTATTTTTAATGCAAATATATCAACACAACCTCTGTTTAAAAAAATGTTTTCTTTTACCGTGTTCAGTATATGGCAGCTTTGTCTCATCAATACACACTACAAGGAGTAAATAAAATTTAAATACTATGCAAGCAGTTCTGATTTGTCCAGACTTCCTAACCCTACTGTTTTCCATGAGCTTTAAGGGAGTAACTTTCATAAGAGACTCTGACTTTTTATAACAGATTTTCTTTTTTTGGTTTGCAGGTACTCAAGGGGTTACACCACCTGCTCCTGTGATCGGGCTACAGGCACCATCTACTGGCCTCCTTGGTGCACGGCCTGGTTTAATACCACTCCAGCGACCTCCAGGAATGCCACCGCCTCATCTACAACGGTTTCCCTTGATGCCACCTCGGCACATGCCTCCGCATATGTTGCACAGAGGTCCACCTCCAGGACCAGGGAGCTTTGGAATGCCTCCACCACATGGAATGAAAAACCCTTTTCCACCACCTGGTCACTTTGTCAGGCCTGGTGGGATACCAGGAGTTGGAGGACCAGGTGGGCCTGAAGATAATAGAGATGGGAGGCAGTTTAGGAATGATAGGCAGACATTCACTCCTAATAGAGACCAGGAAAGGTTTGGAAGGAGGTCTTTTGGAAACCGGGTAGAAAATGAGCGTGAGCGCTATGGTAACCGCAACGATGATAGAGATCATGAGCGACTTGGTAATCGCGAAAGGAGAGAATGGGGAAGAAGAAGCCCTGAACGTGATAGACATAGAGACTTGGAAGAGAGAAATAGACGGTCCACTGGACACCGAGACAGAGAGAGAGATTCTAGAGATAGGGAGTCTCGTAGAGACAAGGAAGAAAATCGAGGAAAGGAAAAACCTGAGCTGACAGACAGGGCAGATGGTGACAAAAACCATGAATCTCATAGTGGCAAAGTGGAAAATGCAGACATTGTTTCAGAACTTAATAAAGGGGAGTCTGGACCTACAGGTGTAAAACCTGATGAAGAGTTAACATCTGAGGCTACCTCATCTGTTGAGCAAGCCGAAAAGGATACTGGCTCAGTTGTAGAGGCTCCCCGCTAGAGACTGGAATTTGTCAAAAACGTGACAGTGACATTTAACGGAGTGTAGAGCTTTAGAGTTGTACAGTACTGCTGTATTATATTTGCTTCTGCTATACCACAGCCCCTCAGTAGTTTGTGGGGAATTGTAAGCAATTTGATTGCTTCCCTTCTATTTAAAATAGCGTCAACATAACACAAAATACTGAAGATATGAATATTACCCATTTTTGCTGTAACTTTTTTAAAGTTTTGACTTTAAAAAGTTTACAAATCAGAAGTAGAAGTGCTTTCTATTTTTTTTTTTTAATTTAAGAAAAGGTAACGGTGAAAGCTCCTCAAAACAATAGGGATGTGTTTTTAATAAACTCTATTTTCGTAACAAACTTTAACGTGTGCTATTCTTCCTACACTGCACTGAAGTGGAAAAGGATTGTTCAACATCTTAAAGTTTGAACTGTTAATGCTGTACTGGAGTCTAAATTAGACTGTTTTGTTTATAATTGTTAAAAAGAAATACATCTGTTTGTAGCTATTCACAAAAGCAAATTTTTATTTGTAATAGTTTTGATTTTTAGATTGCTGCATTTTAATGATCTACTTGACCATACTAGGTAAAGGTTAGTGGTTTTAAAATGTTATTTGAAGAGGTAATTGTTTAAGTGTTTGCAATGCAATCAAGGTTTTATTTTTTCTCCAATTGGTTCTATAATAAATGTTGCCCTAATTAATCTTTAAAAATACTTACTGACAAAGCAGACCACTTCAGAAAGTCTGCTCTGCTTGTAATGTTATATTAAGATTGTGTTTACTGGGCTGGGGAAGCACCAGTTCACCATCTTTTGTACTTGTAATTCATTCATGCTTTTTTGGAAAGGAGGGGGTGGGGAAGAAATCAGAGACACCAAATCACCAATTTAAAATGCTAACCTATATTTTTTAAGTGGGGATGGGAAGTGGTAGTGGGGATATTCAAGGATTTTATAAAATGCTGTCTGTTCCTTCACACAAATCTAGCCAATTACTATTTGTTTGTTTATATTAAAATTGCCTATCTCCTGTACTGTAGCAAGAGGTAGGCTTAAACTTTTTGCCCATGTGGTGGTTTAACTATAACACAAACCCAGGAATGTGTATTCTTCCATTAGTTTAAGTTTAACTGTTCTTTCTCCCTCTGACAAATTATTTTTTGTAAAAAACTAGAAAAGAGCAAGTACTAATTCGAATAGCTCTTCTGCTGCAAACAATTTAGAGGCTGCCAACAGTAATCTGAACCAAATCCCAAAGAATTCTACTTCTGGAAGTTTTCTCCTTCATTACCCTGTGCACAAGAAAATGAGGCTGATGTTACACAGAGGTTCAACTGAAGCCTGTTATATTATAAAATGTAGTGGAAAAAACCCTGTATGAATCTTGTCCATGTTTTTCCCCTGGGGCTAGATGTGCTCTGCATTTTAAAGTTGATTTTTCTTTGTAAGTGAAGGGCAGCTGCTTTCTTACATCAATACTTTTTTCATAGCTGGGATTTTTTGGGAGGGAGGTAACAATAGGGGGAGGATATAGGGGGAAGAGGACATATATTTTTGTTCTTGCAATAGCAGAATAAAGAGAAAAAAACTGTTTACATACTTGCAGTGAACTCAAATTCCATGTGTTAAAACTTGTGTATCCTTAATGTTTGTTCCATGGCAGGCCCCTGGACCTAACCTTTTATATATATGAACACATTTGAAGTTTAAAACTGTCTTAGTGAGAATTGTCAATTCTATAAGGGAAGGGGAGGTCTGAGTGGATACATTTTATCAAAAGACATGGAAGTACTCAATTATGTATTCTAGGTTACAAGTGTCACCCTACACTTCCACCATCTCCATTTAAAAATCAGATTTTCAAACAGTCCATTTCTTAATGGTGCCCTGTATACAAGCTTTTTTAAACATTAAAGGGTAAATATGGTTTAACTTGTGTGCCAGTAACGTTGTGAAATAGTGCATATTTTAGGCTAGCCTTCTTTGATTAATATTTAACTCTGTCCAGTTAACCTTTGAAATCTCCCCTTAGGATACCTGTAATCTGAGTTGCACTCAAATGAGTGCAACCAGGCATTGCTGAGAAGGTGCTGAACTTTTTCTTCTCAGGAACTTAAGCAACTGGTATGGGTTATTACTTTGGAAAGGAGTATTTTGATAGGGCACTATCAGGCATAGGCTCCATTTACTATTGTTTGGTCACTTCACCTGAAATTTTTTCATTATAGCAGAAAACTCATACCATCTGATAATAGTATAAGGAAATTGTTTTGAAAGTAAATACCTGGCCCAGTTGTATAAAGCCAGTTATTCTATAAGTAGTAGGTTAGCTTTTAGAGAGTAGAACTAGTAGATAGTGTTATGCATGTTTCCCTGATACCATGGATCAATCCACATCTGCAAACTGTGGAGTGCCTAATACAGAGTTGACCTTTAGTAAGTCCATTTCAATTTTACAATTTAGACAAAACTGTCTTCAGTCCTGAAGTAAAATCAAACTCAGGCACCTATCCAATGTTGATTTTAAAGGAAAGGGTTGTTGGGGGAAGATGGTGGTATTGGTACACCTTCTGTCAAAGGTTCAGGGCTCCTGTGGTTGAGTAATGCTAAAACCATGAAACAACCCCTCACTGGTATTAGTACTGCTGTTTAGACAAGTTAATATCTAGAACAGAATGGTAGAGTTCCATAGGGCCTCAACATTGTTTGCCACCTCAAGTGAAAGTATATGCGTTTTCTACAGTTTTATTGCTATTCAAAGAACCATTCCACTTGTAATTAGTTACATGGGCATCTAGGTGGCTAGAAGTGCAACCACCTACTTCCACAGGTCACTTTATATATTTAAAATTCTTAAGAGAAATAGAAGTGTCTAAATAGTATACACCAGGAATTACTAGGCCCTTTAAATGCTTTGTTACTATAATAGACACTAAATCTGACACTACCTGGAGAAGAAAAACCTTACATGAACTTCATATAGATGGTGCCCTTACCACCTGCTTAAGAAGTGCATGGTCAGTTCACCAACATGACCTGGGCCAAGCCAGCTGGGTTGGTAATATTCCAGCTGGTCAACTTAGTTCAAGATGTATTAAAACTATGTCATACATTTGCCAAGATTACCTTACGGATCAGTATCTAAAAAACAATACTGCACTTTGATAAGCAGGTAAGGCTTCCAGCCTAGATGCTTGCCCTTGTTCTCACTACCACCCCTGTAACTGATGTAGGGAAATAAAGACCTTCTGTGTGATGACAGTATTGTTTTACTTCCTCCCATCCCAAAATGCAGTATAGCTATAGCTTGTGGGAGAAAATATTTTCTGCTGAAGTTACATATTTTTTCAGTGTTTGATACTTAAGCCAATTCCGTCAAGCGAGTGTGTTGTCCCCTACATCAGAGGCAGGGTTAAGTTTTACCCTTAAGCAGTCAGAACTGAGCATGTTGTATGGCAGTTTTAATTGTTTAGTACTGCAGAAAGTGAATAGTCAAAATACTGCGTATGAGAAAGGTGTGCCCAGCATTTGGTTCAATAATACCTCCTTTCAACACAGGCAGCAGTTCTATAGAAGTTAGAATAGTACAACAGTTGTTTTGATATTTCACTGGGATTTAGTGTTCTGGTCTTCCAGATTGGACTAGAGAAGGGGATCCATATGGGGAACCCTGTTTACATGATCAATGGTGCTAGGGGTTGAATGAATGACTTCCAATACAGTTGTTACCCTGCTGTATAACTATGTCCCTTCATTATAGAAGGTTTTACTGTTAGTATTACAGTGCTCATTCATAGGCTTTAAGTAACTTCTGCACCAGTTAAGGGTTTAGGAATTGGAAGCCACTGCATACATGCATGTTGATATTGATCCTATCCATCTTCAGAAGTGGATGTTTTAATCCTACAGAGATGACATTAGAACACTATTTCCATCAACATTTTAATTGCAGTATACATTGTACAAAATCACAAATCTTTACACTATTTTAGCCAATACAGAGATTGAAAGTAGCAGTACAATTAAAGCTTTTGCCAGAACAAGGCCAAAATAATGATGTTTTCAGAGAAATGAACATGGCTATATAGCCTACTTATTTCCACTTTAAGTAGTCAACATTTAGATCTTAGCTATTCCAATAACACCACAAGCCAGACGACCACCAGCATTGCCAGTTTTTAAACTCTCCTCATTTGCTCCTTTACCCAAGTCATCTTCTTTCTCGTGGACCTAAAGAAAAAAAGTGGTAATTTTAATCCATTTAAATGGCAAGCTATCTACATTTCAACCTTTAGCCATGCAACTTAAATGGTAGTGTGTCCCTCTGAATTCTAGTTCATATCACCAAGGCAAGCTAAGTTTGTCATCTAGTTTAATATATTAAAGTGAGTCCCTCATATTGCTGGAAACAGTGTCTTAGAAGTTAGTTCTAGATGAGAGTTGAGTGAGCAAGGTTCAAATAATTCTGTGCTGAATATTAAAGTGCACCTGACTGCTCATAAGGAAATATTGACACTCATGCTGAGTACTTAAGTCTAGATTGGCCACAAGAGTAACCTCCAGTTCTTATTTGCAAGCTGAAGTTAAAATCCAAAATTTAGAAAAAATTAGCCTTAATATCTTGGCACCATTACCCAAAGGGGAGTATTAAGCTATTTAATATTTAAATTCATCCCCGCAATAGGGACCCAAGCCAACAGGAAGATTTCAATAACCAGTAGTAGGTTAAAGCATTCATAGCTAGTGCCTATGCTGTAAACCTAATGGATGGCATGAGTAATTTCTCTGCTTGGGCAAACACTGATGCAGGCCAATACAACAGTGGTGATTTTACAGTGCATTCACAATCCAGTGATGCAACTGCCTCACACCAGTTACCTTGCATAGTATACCTCCGAACAAGAACTTTGCATTAAGATATAGTAGTCTACAGAGATCCAGAGTGACTGAATACCCAACTCAAGTGTTAGCAGCCAACTTAATTGTGTAACAAGTTAGCAGCTTCACTATTAAGTCACTCTTTAGACCCTGGTTGCTAGAGTGCCTCTTGTCAAATCCTTCACTGAATCAGATTACATTGTACTCAAACCAGTTACCTGAAAGCCACACCTAAAATACTAGAGGAAGCAATACAGAGACAGATCCACAGTTTCCTCTAGCCAACTTTTTTTAGTATCTCACCTACTGAATGATACTTGGCAGGAGAGAGTTGGAAAGAAGCAAAAATTGTTAAGTGAAGAAGGAAGTGAGCTTCAGAATCTAGCCTGCCAGAAGCCAGCCAGGAAGACACCACTTGCAGAAATCAAGTAGCTGGAGTAGTCTGTGACAAGTGACACATGACACCAATTCATCATGAAATCCTATAGGTGACATCAGAACTCATTAGGGAAGGACTACACATGTAGCTCAAGAGCTCCAACATGTTCAGTATCTTCCCACTTCTTCGTTTAAGGTGGATCAAGCTTTTCTAGTCTTTTTAAGTGCAAGTAGGTTTTAACCTTCCACCTTGAAACTGCTCTCTTCTCCCCTCACACAAGCCTTCATTATGCAACTCATACCTCAAGTTTGCCATGTCTCATTTTAAATGGGGCTTCAAGTTTTGGAGCTATAGTTCATGCAAGAGAATTACCACATGTTTTAAAGTAAAAAATGCACATCAGCTTAGAAGTTTGAGGCTGAAAAGTCATCCTTCAGCATGACTTGTGAACACAGCTATGGCTGCTTGTTATTAGCAGGTGCGTTCACACAAATTCTGTAAAACTTCAGGTAACTTCATTAAACAAAAATATAATAACCTGCAGTCATGACACTGTCCCTGTTTTTAGGGCACCACAGATTCTTGCTGGCAAAAGCAGAATTGTTGTAGTAGCAGTGTAGAGAAAACTGATTCTGAAACCCCAGAAAGTAGTTTGAATTGAAGAATTAGTTTAAGATATCCAGAAATGCTAGTGTTTACATTTAGCTCATCTTTAGACACCTAATTTAGATTAATAGTGCTGTTCAGTTAATACCACAGGGTCCATTTACAAACAGTCACTGGTTCAGCTGATTTGGTTCAGATTTTTCAGTCAAAGAATTGTAGCTTCTTTAATACATGTGCACTGTGCCATATTTCAGTCTCACAACAAGACTTTAGTACAGATACTAGTCAGCTGATACTTACCACCATGGTGCGTCCAATAATAGAAAGCGGTCCCGTAAGAGAAATTAAAGAATCCTTAATTGACACTTCTGCCACACCTTCTTTATTAGCAATCACATTGCCAAGATCTCCAACATGCCTAGAATGCACAGAAATAGAAGTTGTTTGAGTCTTGAGACATTAAGTCTGAATCATTCACTAGTAAAAAAGGTATTAGTTTTTCCATGTAGTGACTGATGTGTTAGATTTCTGGTTTCTTGTTAAGTTGTCATTTGTACTAGGTTTTTGAACTAAAGTAGTGAGTAAAGCATGCCACCTAACCCCCATCTTCTCCCCAACTTAAAGTCCTCACTATTTAAAAGAATCAGATATTTAAGGATAAGGGAAGTCTGCCAACACAATGGCAAGGAAACTGTTCGGTTTGATTTCAGTCCCAGGCAAAGCTCTGGAGACCACAAAGCATAGCTAGTGTTCTGAACATGCAGATGTTGAAATAAACATGTCTTAAAGACAGATGGCAGTCCAGCCTACAAAAATCTTTGCAAAATGCATCAAAATTCACCAGCTGGTAAAGTTGATCTGTCCACACTTACCGTACTAGTATTTTCAACTTATCAAAAAGTTATTAATCTCAAGTAGGCAGAACTCTAAACTGGCTTACTCTGACACTAGAAATGTTAGACTGACAAGGGCACAAGTAGACACTTAAAGCTTTTGATGCAGTACCACAATACTTGTGGTCAACAGCTATTTGAATCAAAGCAAGCTGCCAACTGAGAGGAAAAAAATAGGCACCATGATCTGGAATATTAAAAAAGTGACTTTCTATTCTTATGAGAAGTGACCTTATTTGGCATTTTACAGGGCTTTGGCCTACTGTGGAACATTCTCCCTAGCATGTCTTTCCCATTATTATGGATGCATGTCCTAATTATTGAGAATCAGATAAGCAGTAGGAAAGGGGGAGAGAAGAGGAACAGGTTAGATTTGTTTTTGTTCTTTAATATCCAGGATTTTCCAGAAGAATTAGGATTTCCAGAGAAAAGATGCAGAATACCCTTTGTGTATAATTTAAATTAGTAATGTACATAAATTCACCATGTCCAAATATCAATTTGAGATTGTTAGTGTTTGGCTGTATTTTGCTTGTACTAGCATCATTGCCTGTACTATTTCTCTTCTGAGATCTGTATTTTATGAATTGCAAAATAAACTATAGGCAAGACACTAAGACTCTGTGCTTGCTCTAGTTACCCAAGAATTTGAAAATCCAGAAGTCCATCTTGAGATGTAAATTTGGAGACAGATGAATCATTATTCTGACTAGTAATCAGAATACCAGAAGCTTTTAAAGAGAGACTGCTTTGGTCAATAGTTACCCCCACCCACTCCCCTCCGTACTTTTTGCTGAATCCTTTAGTGTTCTAGAGAAGGCATAGTAATTTTAAAGGACAATTGCTATGCTAATTTCCCCCCCCAAACATCCAGAAGGTTTTTAAATGGTCCTTAACTTGATACCAAAGGAATTTAAAAAAATGAAGGCTCAGAAGTCTAGTTTTCCAGACTCCTATTTTAGAACCTTTTCCAAAGATGCTTACAAAACTGACTGCATAAGCAATAAAAGTCTATGCAGGACCATTACAGCCAACACCTAAATGCTAAAGTTACACACTCGTTTCTGCTAGAACTATGGCAGAAATATTAAAGGGTTGGTAAAAGCTCTGCTCTAATGCAGAAGTGGAGTCAAATGAAAGAAATAGCTTGGTTAGTCTAACAATTATAGCCATGCTTATGGTGTGGCTGACTTTGCTAGAAGTTGATTTAAGACACTCCTAGAAGTTGTTTAAACATTTGGAATGAGTAACCACATTTACTATAAACCCTAAATGAAGTATTTGCTCAATATGATTAACTGCAAAAAAAGTCCACAAATTTGGTTCCTTTATATACAATAAAGATTAAATTAGATGCTTACAACACCTGCTACAGTGCTGTAGTCTAGTCACACTTGTGAATGTTAACACTAGCCTAACTCCTTCACTTTTTTGGCTTCACTCACCACCATTATAAACAGATCTAGATGCAATTCAGTTCTCAACTCCACAGTGCCAGTTTTGATTACAGGGTGGTCAAGTACCAGATGCTCTGTAATTTGTCAATTATTCACAAGGGCATTATACAGGACAACACAATTGGGCCTCTGGAATTTCTAAGGAACAAAATCTGGCTCAACTTGGTAGCATTAGGTACGCAGAGCTATCAAGCCTCTGCACTGATCCTTAACTCCTGTTTTATAGGAGCTGGGAGAAAGGCCAATGGCACACGGTGAACTTTACACTAGTTTCAGGGGGACAGTTGGTGATGGAGCAACTGGTGTTAAAACCAGCTTATGTCTAGTAGAGATCCATAGAATGCAAGAAGTTAAATACTGATGCTCACCTCTCTTTATCCTGTGGTCCACCATGGTTTTTGCCATTAGGATTGAAGTGAGCACCTGCACTGGTACATCCTGTAACAAGTTACAGCCTTCATTACAAAGTTACTGCAGAACTGAGTAATCTTTCTGATGCATAAATATACCTATTTGCCCAGCAAGATGCCTTATACACGTTTAATAACACTCACTAACCATTTCCTATACTAATGTGACACTTTCCACTCAGAGATGGTGGAATGACTGTTGCCCTGAACACCCACTAGAGTTTATTCACAAGAGATGCTTATTTGAGAACTTCCAGAGTGATTTATCCATGGTATCTCAAGAGGACTGTCAGGACAAACTTCCTCAGATTGACCTACATAGATATGGAAGGTTAAATCTCCAGCAAGTCAATCCCTGCTTGAGCTGAAAATGATACTTTGAAAGTCTATCCACCCAGTAGTGGGTGCAGACCAGTTAAACATCATTCAAATTTGAGCTAGCTGGCCTCATGTTCCAGTCCACTGCCTATTTGTTTTCAGATTTAAAGTTACTGTGTTAGAATACCGGTAGCTCAGATCCAGTGGTCATTTACCATCCAGTTTCTTGAAGTGAGATACTGCTAGTTGCTGATATCAGTGACAGATCTTCATTTTATATTTCTTTCCTTTCAGTACAGAAACTGAATTTACACAGGAGTTTGATTCCAGTACGAGTATCACTACAGTAGTTTTATAGGACCAGAAGACATGATATTAAGGACAATCACATCAAGTGCCATAAACTTAAGTGTCAGAATCCAGTTTAGCTATAGCAAGAGAGCCCAGACAAGAACCCTACCATTTGTGTTGTCTCCAAATTCATGGACATGGAAGCCATGTTTTCCTTCAATCAAACCTGTAATCCTTCCTGACAGCATTACTGGTCCATTATCCTTCAAATGGAAAAAGGAAGTTATTTCTCTGGTAATCTATGACAACAATTAGTTGGACTTTTAGAGTTTTAAGGCAGCAGATAAAGCTGTAACTGAGGCATGCTAATCAATGGAGAGAATACACCTTGCAGTTCCATAGTTTGTACAGCACTTTGTAGTTCACAACTACTGCATCAGATCACAACTGACATGAAATATAGTCAGTCCATCCAGCAATACAAGTGCTAAGACTTATTGATTCAAGCCTCAAATGAAGATACAAAGCTGTCTTTTGACCTGACCACTTACATAACGTAGGATAATTGGTTTCTATATTATAATCCCACAGCACAATCGCTGTTCAAGAAAGTTATCTTGTTGGCATCCATATTTTAAGACCCTTGTCAAGGGCTATTTTCTTTTTCAAGGGAGTGTATACACTTTACCTTATTTTCATGCTTTAAGGTGTTCTTTCAAACTCTGCAGTATAAATAGTGATTCCCCTTTATGTATGTTTAGCCTGGAAGTAATCTTCATTAGCTTCAGTTTATTTTGGAAATTTATGTAAAGGATATTGTAACCCATGGATCATCTTTTCTGTTTTCAGCCCTCCTAGAGAGTTAAGTAATTTCTATCCGCAGAAAAATTTAGGCTCCTGCAGGGCTACTTTTGATCATTACGATTGAAGACAAGAGTTTAAGCAGTATGCTGTCCAAGAAAAGCAGTATTCAGTACCATGGAAAACCTAACTGCTTTAAACCCACACAACACTTTCAAAAAGATGAGCCTGGGAGTTTAAAATCATTACTTTGCTAGACACTAAAAATCATGGACTGAACAGAGACACCAGCTAAGCACCCCACCCCTTTTTGTCCTATGACTGCACAGGCATTAACAGGCCATTCTACCTTGAATGGTCCCTTACAATACAAGTTCACTATTTATGCTGATCAATCCATTTCACCTTGCATTTTGCTGTCACTCTTCCCAGACCTGCAGAAGAGCTGTGTGGCTCAAAAACTTGTCTCTTACCAACTGCTGTTGGGCCAATGAAAGCTATTACTCCATCCACCTTGTCTCTTTAGTTTAATAGATCAGTTATGAAACCACATTTTCCATGCACTATTTTACATGGTCCTGTTTACCAGGAACCATTGTTATGCACATTACTATTTGAGTAACACTTATGGATACATGCCCTCTTCAAGTAAGAAGCACTAGCACACAGAAGTCTTGCCAAGTACTGGTTGCATGGAGGGGTGGGCAAGATGATCTCAGAGCAACACTGGCTCGGTGAGGTGGCATGGCTACTCTTTCCCTCATCTATATCAGTGCCAACTGAAATAATCATCTGCCTGCACAGATACAGTAGAGGGAGTGTCAGTGCCCAACTGCAGAGAACACTCAAAGCAAAGCTGTTCCCAGTTTTCCATACTATTGCATAGTTCAGCCCACAAGATACTTCACAGCCAGAGTGACTCTACAGCTGTGTCTACATTGTCACTTTCAGCACTAAACCTACAGGCATGCAAGCATATGAAAAGACACTCCTCTGCCCCAAGCAACACATTTCAGTGCTGAAAAGCACCAGTATAGACAGCTCCCGGTTATAAAGCTACCACCTCTCATTTGGGGTGGGTTTTTTTGGATAAAGTGTGTCTGCACTGCCCATATTACAGTGCAGCAACACTGTAATGTGGGCAGTGCAGACATAGGCTAAATGGTCTACAACTGGTGTAACTAGTTAAGAAAACAACCTTTCAGCAGGTTTAGTAACTTAAAACTTAAATTCAACTGCTGATTTGTCACAAATATGGACACAGACAAACTGAAGTGATTCAGTCAGGCCTTACCAATATTGTCCCCTGTGCATCGGTGGCTTTGCAAAGTCTTCCAGAATGCACAGAGCCTACAGCAACCTAGATTTATGCAAGTGCTACTGAGAACAGGGGCAGAACTTGTATCTAGTTAGCAGGGCCAACGTGGACACACTGAAGCACTTGCGCTTTAGCCAGTTCAGTCACAAATGGTTTAATTCTCTAGTGCCGCTCTGTCCCCACTGATCTCAAGTGGCTGGAGACTGGCTCTTGAAAGCCATTTCGAGCAGTAACACGGCTCGCTATGTAGGTGGATGTTCAGCAACCTGACTCAGAGAGCTTCCTTCCCTACGCCACAGGCAGCAGCAAAGCTTATCAGAGGCGGTTTTCCAAACCAGCTCCCTGAAGCCCAGAGGAGCGGGCCGAGCTCGTACTTTGGAACGACCCTTCCGCGGCGCCGCTCGCAGCCCAGCCGCAGGGGGAGCCCACGCGTGTCGCCAGACCACGCACTTCTCTTTGCAGCCCTGTAGCCGCCGCTTTCGCGGGTGCCTGCCCGGCGGGGCGCGGTTACACGAGGCGAGGCAGCTGCTGGCTGCGGGCCAGCGCCCCCGGACAGCGGCGTCACCTACCACTTGTTCTGCCTCCCGGGGCACCCAGGCGCCCGAGCAACCCCGGCAGCCTCTTCCCCAAGCGGTTAAGCCCACAGCTCAGCCCCGGCCCCGCGCAGCCAGCAGTGACTCAGCACCTCCTCCCCGCCGCCTCCGAGCGCTCCTCTCCCTGCCGCGCCGCGGCATCCGCAGCCTCCCCCGGGCATTACACCAGCCCGCCCCAGGCCGCGGACAGCCCCCCCCTCCGGGCCGACCTGCTGCTCGAAGTTAATGACGCCCGTCACGGGGCTCTCTCCCTTCAGCACACACACGGCCTTCACCGTCACCATGATGCCGCCGCGCGCCAAACACCAGAGATCCGATCTAACCCGCTCCGCGCTGATCTCCCCGCAACGTCTAAGTGCCCACCGAACCCCCTGCCGCGCTTCTTATGGCAGCGCCGTCGCAGCGTAGCCAATCACAACGCTCGCCTGCGCTGCTCTGCCCGCCTCCGGAGAGGCTTAACCAATCCAGACTACAGAATCCGCCGCCCGAACCCACCAATCAGGAGAGGGAGCACTGCCGCCCTCCTCATTCTTAATCGCTCTGCGCCCGCCTGTCTAATGCAGGGACGCTGGGGACCATGGTGGAAGGAGGGGAAGAGGTCAGTGCGGAGGCAGAGCTAACGCGGCATGTACCTGTGTGTAGTCCAGCCTCAATCCTGCGCCCAGGGAGATCAATGACTAGAGTCTCTGTTACGTCAGCGTGTGTCTCTCTGCCCTTTGGGAGGAGGCAGTTCTTTTTCTTACCTGCGTTTGGCTGGGTGCAAGGCTGTGATCCTACAAAGTTACAAAGGGCTGGAACTTGTTGCACACAGTAAGCTGAGCTTTCTGAAGAGTCAGGAAAGAGAATGTCAGAGCCTCACGGCATGTTACATAAAGAAGGTTACAAGCTTGGTTACACGGTCTTTTATAAAACTATTCCCTCATCACTGCACTTACATTCTTCCACCTCCTCAGCCTGTGGAGATGAGCCTAAATTGTAATTATCCCATTTAGATTGGGATAAAACAAGAACTCTGTTTACTGATGCTTTCAGAATTTGAAAGGCTAGGCTAGCTAGGCCTACTTATCCCTAGTTGGAGATGGATTTTATTATTGTTCTTAGCTAGGTACATCTCATCCTGCTTCTAGTCAGACCGGGGATCTAGCTGGGCACATCTCATCCAGTTTCTAGGCTCATCTACTTGCTAATAACCCAGCTGACAACATATCTCCAACTCTCATGGAACCTTTTGGTCCCATCATTCTATCTCAGCCAGACAGTCAAAGCAATGCTTCTTCATATCAGTTTCACCGTGAATACTCATGAGATGTAAAATCATACTCATGCTATTTTGAAAATCACTTACCTCCTTAAAATGGTCAAAGAGAAATGGGACAGAGAGGATGTGATCCAGCCAACTTGGGAGGGAGGCAAATGAGCTTAAGTTTCCTTGAGTTTTGAAAAAAAGAAAGGCATTGTATTGGATGGGGGGTAGCAAGTCAGGCCTGAACATGACAGAGGACAGGGAAGACAGGGTCTGATCCTACAGTCCCATGTCAGCAAGCATTGAGGGTGATAAATGTGCACTCAATCTCATAGGAGACATTGAAGAGCATAGAAAGTAGTCTCGCGACATCCAGAGTCTCAACCTTTGTCTTTCTGAGGCCCCTCAACATGATATAAAAATTCCATGGTCCACCTGTGCCACAATTGTTTTTCTCCATATCCAATAGAATAAAAGCCAGAGCTGGCATTAGGGGGTGGCAAGCAGGGCAATGGCATGGGGCCCAATGCCACAGGTAGCCCTGCAAAGCTGAATTGCTCAGGCTTTAGCTTTAACCCTAAGCGGTGGGGCTTAGGCTTTGGTTTTCTGCCCTGGGTCTCAGCGAGTCTTAACACTGGCCCCGCTTTCTGGTTTATTTTAGCAGACCCTCTGAGACCTGCTCGTGACCCCACGGGTGGCCCCGCACACCTAATTGAGACCTGATTTATACCAATGCAATGCACTGAGGCCAGGATTTTACCCATAGAATTCAATGGCATACTGCCACTGACTTGAAGGGGGTGAATATTTCATACTACCATTTTTCCAAATATTTCTTGCCAGAAAGGTAATAGATACTGTTACCACTCTAATACTGAATTAATAGTGTTTTATAATGAGCATACAGTCAAAGAACCATTATATTTAGCAACACAAACCATTGAACCTTGCCAATCATTTTGAAGCTTGTTCAGTTGCTTGTCAAGTGCTTCTCTAACAGACTATGGCCTTGCCTTGCAGAACTGAGACACCTCATGGGCTTTTAATGTGACATTGGGGTACTGATTTAACAAAGAGGTTCTTTATCTCACACCCTATTACACCTAGATAAATGTGAACAAGAACAAATTAAAAAACACAGAGTTTAAAACAGTCTGATTAAAAATGCCTTCCTCGCTCAAGCACTCAGCTTTCAGTCCTTTGTGTTTTGTAATGTCACAATTTCATGCTGCCATAAAATCTTCCAGGGTAGACAAGACCTGAATTTCTACTGTTAAAAACAAGCTGAACCCCTTGTTTCTGCTTCATTTTACAAACATTTCTACATCATGAACCTAGAAACAAGTTTGTTTTTTCTCTTTGAAGGCCACCTTTAAATGACTCTGTGACAGAGTGGGATATATCTGTATCTAATTATGATTTTCATTTTGCATTATGAGTTGAACACATTTAAGCTTGCCTGAGGGCAGCCTTGTATGCTTTCCAGACAGTTTCTCTGCCCATGAAAGACATTTACCAGCTCACTGATATGCCATCAATACCACAACCTAAGGCCAGTTACTCTGATTGTTTCCCAACTACTGGACCAGCCAGCCCCATGGAATAATGTTATTACTAAACAGGGCCCACAGGTGAGGCAAACATGACAAAGGAGAAATGGGTGCTTCCCAGCTCTGCTGAAGCACATAGACCAGAGACAGAGGCTGTACATAAGAGCTGGGTTAGCTCTGTGCAGAGGGTCAACCATTTCCACATGTAAGAGAAATACGCAGGAGACAGGCCAGTCCTTGCTTAGAAACAGCCCCCCAACCTGAAGCAAATACTCACCAGCAATTATACACCACACAACAAAAACACTAACCCAGGAACCAATCCCTGCAACAAACTATGTTGCCAACTCTGTCTGCATATCTGTTCCAGGGACACCATCATAGGACCTAACCACATCAGCCACACCATCAGGGGCTCATTCACCTGCACATCTACCAAAGTGATATATGCCATCATGTGCCAGCAATGCCCCTCTGCCATGTACATTGGCCAAACTGGGCAGTCTCTACACAAAAGAATAAATGGACACAAATCAGACATCAAGAATTGTAACATTTAAAAACCAGTAGGAGAGCACTTCAATCTCCCTGGACACTCAATAACAGACTTAAAAATGGCCATTCTTCAACCAAAAAAACTTCAGAAACAGACTTAAATGAGAAACTGCAGAACTGGAATTAATTTGCAAACTTGACACCATCAAATTAGGCCTGAATAAAGACTAGGAGTGGCTAGGTCACTACAAAAAATACTTTCCCCTCTGTTGATACTCACACTTTCTTGTCAACTGTTGGGAATGGGCCACATCCACCATGATTGAATTGGCCTTGTTAACACTGACCCCACCCTTGGTAAGGCAATTCCCATCTTTTCATGTGCTGTATATTTATACAATTATACCTGCCTACTGTATTTTCCACTCCATGCATCTGATGAAGTGGGTTATAGCCCACGAAAACTTATGCTCAAATATATTTGTTAGTCTGTAAGGTGCCACAAGGACTCCTCGTTGTTTATGCAGGAGAGAGCAGGCAGAACAGACTCTGGCCAACCTGAAATGATGGCAAGATTGAGATCAGACCAGGCAAAGTCTATCTCAGCCTCAGGATTGTTGTTCTTTTCAAAGATTTGTAAGACCATGTCTACACTACCAAGTTTTGTCGACAAAATTAATGTCAGCATCCAAAAGTCAACATAATAAAAATGGGAATCTCATGTTCACACTCACTCCCTCTGTCGGCAGAGGACATCCACAGTGGGGGCACTGTCATCAACAGTGTGAGCAATGTATTGTGGGTACCTATCTCAGAGTCTAGCTCAACACCTTCTGTCGCTAGGTATTGTGAGAAGGCAGAGCACATCACGGTGCATCCTGGGACTGGGCTTAATGTCCCATGATGCATTGCTTTTTGTCTCAGCACTCCATAGGCTTCCAGCTTTCTTTCACAGCATTTTGCAATGGCCCATCTTTGCTGTTGTTACCTCAAGGGGAATAAGGCAACACTTCAAAGGAAAACTTTAGAAATGGTAGGGGAGAAATAGGAAAAGAAAGCTCCTTTTCTCAGAAGATGCAAACTCGACTCCCTCCTGTATCTATCACCAGTGAATTTAGCCTTCCTGATGGAGACAAGGTGATTTGGCACAAACAAAGGTAAGTGTATTCAGGGAAAAGGTACAGAAAACTGGAATAGGGGAAAATGCAAACTTAATTAATACAATGAAACAGTGACTGTCTTTGGGAGCTGAAAGCTCAGGCCCATAAACCCTCCCTTGGAAACTGGAAAACAATAAATGATGCCCCAACACAGAAACCTTTTCCTACTGTTCAGGTGCGGTGGATACCACGTGCAGGTGTGATGCCCAGGACCTTCCACTCTCCAGATGATTTAGAGCCTTTGAGGAGGAGCACTGGGGAGGCCAGACAACTGTTGGATTTCATCGCTGGCAAGGAGGTCCTCTGGGATGATGGGAACCAGGAATGCAGGATAGCAGGAATGGTGGTGACAGGCCTTCTTTTCCTCAATCTCACTGCAGGGCCGATAGTATCCTTCACTCTTCAGCTTTAGAACACTGTGAAGACTCGACCTTGTACATACTGTCGCTGGGGTGGACAGCCCTGTGCAAGCACTGAACAAGTCCTTATATCACTTTTGTGGCGGGAAAAGTTCTGAGGAGATGAAATGCTGAGGGCTGGTTTTGGTGGGAAAAACTGATTTTGACTGGTTTGAGCCTTTGTCTCAATGGTAAACAAGTCCACTCTTAGAGATGGAATCCAAGGGTCAATAGCTCATATATTCCATATTGGATCTTATTTTAAAGCCAATGATTTACTTAACATTACTTCATAAACACCTTATTAAACAACTAATTGAACATATTAAACAGTTTATACTTCTTACACCTAACACTGTGCACCCGGCATCTTTGTGAGAAGGGATGTATGCTGCACTGCTCTTCTATACTCTGTTAACTGTCATGAAGACATCGCGAAGGGCAGTGCAGTTTATCGTGAAGTTCCTAACTGAAGAAGACTCGTAGGTGCCCGACATTCTGCGTGATATGGATAGGAGCAACTTTAGATTGCTTTTGACATTCACAGAACAGCTGCATAGGATAGACGAGGGGTTGGCAACCTATGGCACACGTGCCAAAGATGGCATGCAAGACGATTTTTAATGGCACACTACTGCCTGCCGGATCCCGAGGACACGCAGGCAGTGAGGGGCCCCCACAAGAGAGGAGTCGCCTCAGCGGCCTGCCTGTGGTCTCCTGTGTCCCCTCACCCAGCGAGGAGCCCTGCCCAGTGATGCAGAGGGGCGTGCTCACCTGGACAGCCTTGATATAGCTGGCCATGGCAGATTGGCGGCGCGCTGGGGGAGTGGGTTCACTGCTGGACCAGGTCCCGACTCCTGGTGGCAGGAAGCAGACGCAGGGGCGGTGGAGGTCGGCAGCAGCAGCGCCGGCTGCTGAGTGTCCCCCGGAGGAGGCGCTCAACCGTGGCCATGGATCGATACCTGCTGTTCGTGAGCTGGGAGGAGCGGAGAGCCCTGTGGCCCGGCAGCGCTGAGCACGTAGCAGGTGCGGGCAAGCGAGAATCAGTGGTGGCCAAAGAGACCTGGGGCAAGGAGCTCGCATACCGCGAGGTCATGCGCTGCCTAGAGCGGCTCCTCCAGACACAGCCAGAGGGGACTGTCTTGCCAGGGGGTGCTAGTTGCTCTCATGCGATGTGCCACGGGGCCCTGAGTGGGTGAGCCTGGCCATGAGTGGGTGAGCCGGCTGGGGGCCGCAGGAGTGGGGGAGCCCTCTGCCCTGACCCCCCCTCATAGACACTGAGCCCCGTGCCCTGACCCCCCCTCACACACACCCAGCCCTCTGCCCTGAGCCCCTCAGCCCTGCACACACACCCCAGGCCCAGGCCCTGAGCTCTGCACACTCTCCAGGCTCCAGCCCTGAGCCCTGTACCCGCCTCATACACACCCAGCCCTCTGCTTGACTCCTTCACCCCCCATCATGACCCCAGCCCTGACTCTGGCACCCCCCCCACATACCCAGCCCCCTACACCCATACACCCCCCACATCCCCACCCTGAGCACCAAACGGGAGCTCCTGCACCACCATCACCCACATTCCCACCTGCACCCCTCGCACCAAATGGGAGCTGCCCAGGTAAGTGCCCCACACCCAAACCTCCTGCCCCGACTCCGAACCCCCTCCCTCATTCTAGCTCCTGGCCAAACCCTTCATCCCCAGCCCTGTGCTCGGTCCACTCCCATCCTCAGGTCAGTGCAGAGAGAAGAAAAGAATGGGCCAGAACCAGAGAGAAGGTAGGTACCCACTGTATGTGGGCAGGGCCGGGACCCCAGACTGGCAGTGGGCTGAGCGGGTCTGGCAGCCTGGATCCCTGCTGGCAGGAGCTGGCGGATGGAACCCCTGAGCGGCAGTGGGCTGAACAGCTCAGCCCACTGCCGGTCTGGGGTTCTGGCTGCCAGACCCTTCCCAGCTGGGGTCCTGGCCGCAAGCCCTGCTCAGCCCGCTGCCAGCCTAGGTGAACAGAACCCCAGATCAGCAGTAGGCTGAGCGGGCTGACGGCGTAAGATCAACATTTTAATTTAATGTTAAATTAAGCTTCTTAAACATTTTGAAAATCTTGTTTATTTTACAATGCAACAATAGTTTAGTTATATAATACATAGACTTATAGACAGAGACCTTCTAAAAAACATTACAATGTATTACCGACACACAAAACCTTAAATTAAAGTGAATAATTGAAGACTCGGCACACCACTTCTGAAAAATTGCTGACTCCTGGGATAGACCATCACTTTGGGCTCAGGAAACAAGCACTGAATGGTGGGATCATATCATCTTGCAGGTGCGGGATGACAAGCAGTGGCTAAAGAACTTTCAAATGCGGAAAGCCACTTTTCTGGAACTGTGTGTGGAGCTCACCCCACCACTATAGCGCAAGGACACCAAAATGAAAGCTGCCTTACCAGTAGAAAAGCATGTGGCAATAGCTATGTGGAAGCTGGCTACTCCAGACTGCTACTGTTTGGTCGTGAATCAATTTGGTGTAGGGAAGTCGACCGATGGGGCTGTGTTAATGCAAGCGTGCAGGGCAATAAATCGCATCCTGCTACGAAGGACCATGACTCTGGGAAATGTGAGTGAAATAGTAGACCGTTTTGCAGAAATGAGTTTCCCTAACTGTGGATGGGCAATAGATGCCACGCGTATTCCAATTTTGGCACTAGATGGAGCACCTTGCAACTGAGTACATCAATAGGAAGAGGTACTTCTCCATGGTTTTGCAGGCACTTGTGGATCACCGTGGGCGTTTAGCTGACATCAATGCTAGGTGGTTCTGGAAGGTGCATGTCGCATGCATCTTCAGGGACACCGGCCTGGACAGAAAGCTACAATTGGGGACTTTCTTTCCAAACCAGAAGATTACAGTGGAGAATGTTGAAATGCCCATAATGATCCTGGGAGAACCAGCGTACCCCTGGCAGCCGTGGCTCATGAAATCTTACACGGGACACTTGTACAGCAGTAAGGAGCGGTTCAACAAGAGGCTGAGTAGGTGCAGGATGACAGTTAAATGTGGCTTTAGCAGATTAAAGGCTCACTGGTGATGTCTTCATGGCATGTTAGACCTTAATGAAGATAATGTTCCCATGGTCATAGCTGCGTGCTGTACGTTGCATAATTTCTGTAAAGCTACAGGTGAAAGGTTTGCTTTGGGGGTGGAGTGCTGAGGCAGACCACTTGGCTGCTGATTTTGAGCAGCCAGATACCTGGGCTATCAGAGGAGCCCAGAGGGGAGCAATTTGAATCAGGAAGGCTTTGAGGCAACACTTTGAAAATAAGAACCAGTAATGCATATCTCTGTGATTGGTGCTGCAATGTTACATTACATGTAGTTTTCCTAGGAAGCAATGGTGACATTTGGGGCCTTATATTCCAGTAAGCAAATGATTAAAATGCCTGTGCGTGTATTGATAGTGCCTGCAATCTCAATTTGTAGAAAACAAAGTTAGTTACCATTTGAAAACTTTGCTTTTATTGCATAAAAACAGCGTGCACGCACGCGCACACACACACACACACACACACTCTCTCTCTCTCTCTCTCTCTCTGGGAAAGGAGGAACCAGGGAAGGGCAGACTTTCACAGCTGTGTTTAAGTCCAGTTATCATTGTGAAAGTTGTCCAAGAGTGTGGAGTAAATGGGAAAACAAGAAGTTCTAGAAAGTGAAAAGGAATGTACAGGCAGAGTTGGGAGGTGGGCATAGAAAAGTGTTCGGAATGTGCTGCAGTCTGCAGCATTATCAAGGACTTCAGCATCTGCAGTTGCCCCTCCATTACTTTAATCGTCCACTCAGTTGCGTCCTTAACAAACTCCTGATTCTGTTTTTGTCCTGCCATTCGGCTTCTCAGCACTTCTTGCGTTCCCTTTTCTCTGCATTGGAGCACTGCAGTACCTCCCGGAACATGTTTCTTTGCTGTGTCTTGGGTGCTTTCATATCTGGCGGAGACACTCAGCTGGAGTGCATGGGGTGTTCCTGAAGGCCACATCTGGTGAAGCACAGGGGACAATGCACAGAAGTGGGATTGTTAAAGTCACACACAGCATTGAAACATTTCAGTTAAATACACCTTTTGCAACCTTACAATCACTTTCTCACTGACCCTTGCCAGGCACATATCTCTGCAAATACCCAAAGCATGGTGAGTGTTGGCGGGGGTGGGGTGGGGGGTTCCCCATGGGGAAAAAAGTACACACTCTTTGCAAGGGTCGTGGTGCATCATACTAGGAAAACATTCTAAAATTCTCCCACACTTTTCCACAGGCAGGGGTCATTCTAGCAGACACCTCACTGCTAAGAGTAAGCAGGGAGACAAGGGTACATCTACTCCATGCTTGTAGCTTCTGCCCTGCTCCCTATGCTACTTGCCTATGTGCTGCTTTGGTCCCTGCACAAGTGATTGCCAAATGCTGCAGAAAAGTTTCCTACAATGGGGGAAGAAACAAAGCTGCTCTGCCACAGAAACTTCAGCAGAGGATTACTGAGTACTTACAGGAAATTTTCATGGAGATCTCTCTGGAGGATTCTGTGAGATCTCGGCGTGCCTAACACTCTGTTCTGCTGTACCGATTAGCTACACAGGGAAATGTGCCATTCACAGAAACACAGCCACCCTTTCATAGTTCTACACCCTGAACCCACCTCTGCACTAAACAAACCACAACTACTTACCAGGCGTCTCCTCTCCTCCTTCTTGCTCACCAGAGAGTAACTGCTGAGACTGGCTAGACCTCTCTGAAGTTGAGAACAGTTCCTGGCTGCCTGCCCCACTGGGAGCTGCACATCATCGTCCAACTCCACCTCTTCATCAAGAACTTCATCCTCTAGGTTAGGTCCTCTTTCTGCTGCCTCCAGGCCCATCGAAGTATCCACAGGGCATCTGGCGGTGGAGGTGGGGTTGCCACTGAGGATAGCGTCCAGCTCCATATAGAACCGGCAGGTCTTAAGTGAAGCACCGGAGCAATGGTTTGCCTCCCTCGCCTTATGGTACGCCTGCCTCTGCTCCTTTATCTTTGCCCTGCACTGCAGCGTGTCCTGATCACAGTCCTTTTTGCACAAGCATCGAGAAATCTGATCATAGGTATCAAAATTCCTACGGCTCAAGTGCAGCTGTAACTGTGCCGCCTCCTCTCCCCATATACTGATCAGATCCAACAGCTTAGTAGTGGTTCAAGCAGGAGAGCGTTTCATGCGATAACTTGCCATGGTCACCTGGGAAGATGCAATGAGACCTCTATGCTGAGCCAACAGGAAATGGAATTAAAAAAATTCCTGGGGCTTCTAAAGGGGAGGAGTGGATGGTTATTTAACTGGCTGCAGGGCAATAGAGTTCAAACTACTGACCAGAGCAGTCATGATGGGCATTGTGGGACACCTCCTGGAAACCAATTAATGTGATGAAATCAAGCATGGTGTCTTATGTATGCTAGCACTTTTGCTGAGAAAAATTTAAAGGAAAAAAGACATATGTCTCTCATTGGGATGGTTGCATTTTGTCACCAAAAATGGACATTTTTTGTCAGCAAAAGGCAGTTTTTGTCAACAAAACTTGGTAGCGTAGACAAGGCCTAACTCTCAAGTGCTTAAAAGTAAAGTAACTGTGGTTAAAAAAATTCCTCTGCTCAAACCCAGGGTTGTGAGTTCAATCCTTGCGAGGGGTGGGGAGTCACTTAGGTATCTGGGGCAAAATCAGTACTTGGTCCTGCTAGTGAAGGCAGGGGGCTGGACTCAATAACCTTTTGGGGGGAGGGCTAGCTCAGTGGTTTGAGCATTAGCCTGCTAAACTCAGGGTTGTGAGTTCAATCCTTGAGAGGGCCATTTGGGATTTAGTTAGAGCTTGGTCCTGCTTTGAGCAGGAGTTTAGATTAGATGACCTCCTGAGGTCCCTTCTAACCCTGATATATTATTCTAAACTGTGCTCCTGGCTTTCCTGCTACACTGTCCCAGAAGGAGTTAAACTAGAAACAAGAGCACCGCAGCCTACATGGAGCTCTGGGGGATTATTTGTAAGGCTATTTCTACGCTAGCACTTTTGTTGATCAGGGGTGTAAAAAAACACACCGTGGCCCCTTAGGGGAGGTTAGCCCCCGACTCTGCCCCTTCCGCCCACCCTTCTCCCACTGCCATGGCCACAAGTCCCCCATTGGCCAGAGGAGTCCCAGGCCAGCCATAGCCCTGAGCCTCCCTCTGCCTAAAGTTGCCCCGATGCCCCTCCCCGGCCATACCTACCTGGAGCTGCCCGGGGTCAGCCGCAGCCATGCCATACCTCCCCTCCCCAGACCCCAAACTGCTGCAAGGAAAAAGCCTCTCACTGTTGCCAAAAGAAGCTTTTGATATACCCATGCAGGTTCCAGGGCTGCTGAGGAGGTGGTATGTGCTACTCAGCTTCCTGGGTCCGTCAGTAATCTCCCTGAAATCCAGAAAGATTACTGATGCATGGAGCATAATAAAGTAAAAATTACCCCCCAAACCCTGCAACTGGGGGTCCGGCAGCAGCACTAGGGGAGGCACAGTCTCTCTTGGCCTATTATACCTGCCGCAAATGCTCCTTAGTATTCCCTGTGTCTCTTTATCAAACTTGTGACTTATAGCCTGTTTCAATACCATCTCCCTTAATGCCTATTCCTGCATAAAACTGCTGCCTTCTTTCAGAGTGTGTGTCAACCAATCTCTTTTATACCCCTCCTTAAAAATCACTTTTTTTCCTTAGCCTTCCACTGATGAACACTTTGCCAGTGCTGTCTCTTACAACTTCATCTTTTTTCTAATTTACATTTCAAGTCCCTCAGGACAAGGGCTTTGTCATCCTAGATGTATGCAAATTGTCATTCATACCTATTTTGCTATATAAATTTTAAACAATAATTACTTTATAGTAAGTGGCAAATGGCCTAGTGTGTCTGACTCTTCTCTTTGATAATGTTGTCAGTTTGTCTCGTGTGTTGGAGGATGAACAAGGGTAGATTTTGATATGTCAGGTAATTACAGGGAAAAATTATGTAACCCTGTTTGACAAGATCATAGGCAGATTTAGAGTCAGGCCTACAAATTATGTAAACATATAACAAAACTCTCAAGATATTTGTTCTTATGCAGGAATACATTGAAAATAAATACTCCTTGAATATTGCTTGTAGGGGAGTGGTTTAAAATAGTTTGTCTGCAAAGTTAGTAACTTGTTATTATGGTAAATATCTGTGGCTTCAGTGCCCTTATGTAACTAATCAGAGGTTAGATATGCAGGGCTCTAGAATGTTATGTCATTCAATTTCTTCTAGTTCTGATTACAATGTCTCAGGTTACAATAGGCTTGATGTGCATAAAGCATGCATAGTTTTGAAACTAAATTATTGTTTCTCCTTTTGACCTGAGCGGTTAGCAAATATTTGGAGTCTTGTGGGTTGTTCCTGTGAGGACAGTGTTTTCCTCAAAGTGCCAAAGCCTCTTTTCTGCTAGCACTATACCCAAAAGCGCTCTCTCAGCTTTTCCTCAGGGTCACACTACAAGTGCTTCTCTGACTTCCTTTCATCCTTCTTTTTGAGTTTCCGTGGTCTTCCTGCTATTTGCAGTGGTCTAGTCCTTGGACAGGGATTTTCCACTGTTTCAGCTATCACCAAACAAAGGAGCATTTAATTGTTCCTTCATTTAGCCACGGGCTAGCCTCCCCAAGTCAGCGGTTCATCCGCCGCCCATGGTTTGCGAGCATAGTTGCAGACAGCTGCCTTCCAGAAAAACTTCCCACAGTGTAACAGCACACAAGAATGCCACCAGTCACATCCAGCTTAAAATATCTCAACTCTCTCCAGCAAAATAACTAACATTAACTCCATTTTTAAGCCCTACATCATATCTCTGCTGTGAGCTAATATTTTGTTAAATCTATCTAGGTGTTTATGCCGCATTCATTACTGAGGTGACTAAGTGCTTTATTATACCATAGTATTAAACCTATTCTAACAGATTTAGTCTGTTATTCCCCTTCACTTGGTTATGGCTTTACGCTGACGGTCAGATTCTGTTATGAAAGGAGTTGTTCTGGATTTATTCCAGCATAACTGAGCTCAGAATCTAGCTAAGTACTTAAACAGGTCTGATTATGCAACACAGGCAGGTATGGATAGGATATACAATTTCACTAACCTGTAGGAATAACAGAACAATTCACTTTTAATATGCAGTTACTTATTGAATATTGTAGTGGGGCTCACTCACTCTTGGAGTGCCCCTTTGCATCAGCAGCAACATCCCAAGCCACCTTTGGCGCCAGCACCCCCTGCCGCAGCCTGCCTCTGGCCCCAGGTCTTCTGAGTCTCAGTCCTCCCGCCAAGTCACCTAAGTTCAGACCCCTTCCTGGGTATCATAAACCAGTCACAACAAAAGTTCGAAATGAAACTGAATAGTTGTTCTTCTCCCCTCTTGGACTACTGAAGTCTTTTCTTCTTTACTGACAGACCCTATCTGATGGACTTCCCTTGTAGAAGACTTTGCTGCCCCTGTCGTCTCTGCCTATGTACCCTAATGTTGGGCTTCTCTCAGCCAGAGAGACCTGTCTCCTCTGCCATCTCTCCCTCATCTGAGCTCCTTCAATGTATTTATTATGGCTTAGCTCTGCCCCCTCTGACCAAGAGCAAATTAGCTACTCACCTGCTCAGAGGCAAAGCATAAATAATGGGGTGCATTGGCTAGCCCTGTAGGTGATGGGGGTTAAGCTCTATCTCATCCCCTCCCCCCCCTCAAGGTACTATCCATTAGGTTACTTTCTCCTCTTCACAGTACAGGGCCCTGTAGTTACTCCAGCTCTTCCTCTAAGTCATATACTTGGGTAAACAAACACTTTTTGTCCTCCTGCACATCTTCATAACATTCCTTCCAGTATTCTCTATTTTGGACTTGCATTTGTAGGGCCCCCGCTGCAACAGTTAATCTTTCTCAAAGTTCCTGAATCTCTCCATGCATGGTCTGGCTTCCCTCAGTTGCCCTTCAGGTGATGAGTCAGGGTCCACAGTCGAGGCAGCTTCTCCCATATCCTCATTCAGGAAGTTCATTCTCCACGAACTCACTCAATCAGCTTCCTTTTCTGCAGGGGCCTGCTCTTGGCTTCTAGAGGCTGGCATTCCCTTGTCACATGTTTCCCTGGCTTGCAGTCTAGCTAGCACTGGCTCAAACTGCTGCCAACAATTATTTTCATACTCCAAATCTAGTCTTGTCTGAATCAGTTCTTGCGCCTGTTTTGTGGCCTCTTCTGTTACTTTCTGTCATGAGAATTTCATCTCCTCCAGCTCTTGGTTTATCATGTGTAACTATGTCTCCTGGGCCTGTAGTCAACTTGGCGTCTCTTGTTCGACTCTCTTGACTAACTTCCCCAAGTCTGCTGAGTCCATTCACTTCAGCCCTGCCTCTGGGCTGCCCGGCCCAATAGCCCATGTCTGAGTCAGGGTCACCTTATGGTTAACTTGATCTCTCTCTCATAATATGGCTGGGAAATTAGGCCAGTCTCTGCCTACAGTTATGGGGCAGGGGTGGTCTTTTACTGTGCCAACCTTCAGCTTGTTTCTCTGACCTTGCATTTCTATCTCTACCTCCGCTGTTGGTATCCATGTCTCTCTGTGCACTCACGAGATATGCACCTGCTGATCTATTTTCACAGTGGAGAGACTATTCCCTTGAACTAGTGTGCACCCACACCCAGAGTCAATTAGTTCTCTCGTTTTGTGTCCAGCTACATTAGCAGTTATTGGTAAGCTGGAGCGCACCCCCTACCAAGGGAGCATCTCAAGCTGCAGACTGGGCTGTGTAATAACAATCCAAATAGCCACACTTCATGCGTGGGCAGTCCTTTCTTATATGACCTGGTTGACCACACCAGAAACACACCACCATGTTTTCCTGACTAGTTCCCAGGAGCCTGTCTCAGGTATCTAGTGACGACTGAGGCACCACTCCCTCTTCTCATTTCTTAGGTACTTGATAGCCCAAGAACTTCTTTCCCTCTATGTCCCCCTTGCCATCCCAGGGTCGGGGTTCTTGGTCACCTTGCTTCCCTCAGAATAAAATAGCCCCTTGAACTAACTCTTCATTTGGGTGGTTCAGTATTATCAGTAGAAGTCAGTTGAAATCTCTAGATAGAGCTGTGGGCTCCAGCAGGCAAAACCTTTAGGAATTGTTCTAATATTACAAGGTCCACCACCTTGCCTAATGAGTTCATGAGGGGCTGTAACCACTGCATGGCCGGGTGCTGTAAACACTGTGCTGCCACTCTGGGGTGTGTGCATGCGCGCATGCACACACGCACGCACACGCACACACACACTCAGGAAAGGCTCCATCCTAAGCTGATGTTGGTATGCTTCCAAGGTCAATTCCGGCCTATCCAGAATGGCTTCTTTCACAGTTCTGTGCCTGCTCATCAGAAAAAGCTCAGTAGCCTGCTTGCGGTTCTCCTAAGAGGAATGGGGCCACTTGAGCTGCCTTGGAGGATTTGCCTCACCCTGCTACTGTTGCTACCTTCCAAAAAGTGTGCAAGAGTGCCTCTGGCTCATCACCTGGACTCAATTTTGCCAGACCAGGTACTGATCTGGCAGAATTGTCTTCTCCTGAAACTACCTGGGGCTCTGGAGTCCACTTTTCTAGACATTGCTGGAAACATTCTTGCCGAGCCTGTTGAGGCTCTTGCTATAGTTACTGCCCTTGTAATAGATGCAACAAAAGAGCATATGTGTTTGCTCCTGTAGGACTGCCAGTGTGCAGACTAT
This sequence comes from Chelonoidis abingdonii, assembly GCF_003597395.2. NCBI lineage: Eukaryota > Metazoa > Chordata > Testudines > Testudinidae > Chelonoidis > Chelonoidis abingdonii. The sequence goes on along the minus strand of NC_133769.1, from coordinate 200,378,894 downwards.
ATTGTCGATATTCCCCAGACAGAAAGGAAAAAAAGGTCTTAATCTGTTCGTCTGTTTCTCACCTTTAAGGTAGTTGGTATCTTCCTCTAAGGTGGGATCCCCACTACCCCAATATGTGGCAAGGCTCTCTCATCCCCTTGCTTTGGTGTGGGACGTTGCCACTATCTTCGTTTACAGCACCACCTCCAGCCACCTGTCTCTGACCCCAAGTCTTCTGTGTCTTAGCTCTCTGGACAAGTCTCCAAAGTTCAGACCCCTTCTGGGGCATCATAAACAACTCCAAACAAATGTTCAAATGAACCTGAATAGTTCTTCTGCCCTCTTGGGTTATTAAAGTCTTCTCTTCTCTACTGACAGACTCTATCTCAGGGCTTCCCTTGCAGGAGCCTAAGCTGCCCCGTTGTCTCGTCTCTAACCCCTGGCTTCTCTTAGCCAGAGAGACTGATCTCACCTGCCATCTCTCCCTCTACTGAGTTCCTTCAATCTACTTATTATGGCTTACCTCCACCCTCTCTGACTAGGAGCCAATTAGCTACTCGCCTCCCTAGGTGCAAAGTATAACTAACTGGGTGCATTCCCTAGTCTTGCAGGTGATGGTAGTTAAGCCCCATCACAAATATCAAAAGATCCTTTCTGGAAGACGATAAGAAAAATCAATGGTACTAGTCGTATTTCAGCATGTAAGAGACAAGGTCATTGCCATACTGTTTACAGTATTTTCTATCAGTGTTTGTTTTTCATGCATTACACAAGAAACACAGAAGTGTTGTCTTACATAAGTACTCTTTTATAGGAATCTTACGCAAGATGCTGAGAACAAAAGGAATGTTCTTTCTTCTTTCCTATAAATTTCTTATTCACTTTGTTAACTCTTGCTAATACAAAGCAGCCTTTATAAAAATAACCAAAGAACAGGCAGAGTAATTAGCAGCAACTTCATTACTGAACATATCTTTGGTAATATTTCAGTTGGTGCCATAGTCAAATCCAGAAAGATAAAGAATGAAACAAGAAAAGGTCAGTCAGATGGGCACTGTTAACTACGACGATAAAAGCTATAGTAAAAGAGAAGTGTGACAGGTAGATATTGACGAGGAAGTACAATGCTTTCTCTGATGATTCAGGAACCTGTGCCTGACAACTGAAGCTGCTTTCATCATTGCTCTACAGCCTTTTTGTTACAGCTAGACTCAGAGGGCTCTGCATAATCTCCGTAGGAACCCGGGCCACAAGGAAGCATTTCAGAGTGAGCTAGAGGCAGGATAAGATTGAAGCAGAGGTAGGAGGGATTAGATCAGGGGTGTGAGGAGGCAAGGCCAGGGCACACCTGTTCCCACTATTTTGTGCCCCTGCAGAGGACTATATTGTGCCCATTGCTGTTGGGGTTCATGTTAGAGCAGCCTTTAGTGTTGATCAGTGGAGCTACTCACACTACATAAAGGCAAGCACAGATGTAAGGCTTTGAAGGAGGGGGATTCAGGTTAGCCCTTGCTGTTTCTTCACTTGTCTGTTTGAATGGCTAATTTCTACAAATAACATTGTTAATGTGTGATGTAAATACACAGAACTCTTGCTAATAAGTTTCTAGACACATGCAAAAAGTCATGCAAAACAAAACAAAGAGCCCTCTGACTTCTGTGAAAATACATGCCATATCAAAAATAAAACACCTGCAGCACATGAACGTGAGAATTTGGGTGAGATTTGACATGAGCAAGAAATTAACAAGTTCCAAGTTATGGTTCCCACAATGACCATAACTCTGCTCCTAGTGCAAATGTGTAGTATTTTCTATCTGTGTCAACTCTTTTGGCTGAATATACAAGTGTAATGTGGCTGAGTAATGGCTGCTGTGGGAAACCATAATTTTAAACTTCCTGAATTTGTGTATATATACTCTCCATCAATATTATGGTCCAAATACTGAACGAACATAGCATTTTATACTAAATTTCTTTACATTATGTAAGAAAAAACCAGAACAAAGATCTCAGTGAATAACAATCCTTTGTATTGGATCATATTTCATTAAACCTACATCTTTCTTTGAATGTTTGATCACTGTAATAAACACCAGCATGCTTATTACACTGAGCAGGAACTTAGGCAATCACACTTTGGGCCCAATCTTCTTCACAGCACTGAGTTCAAATAACAGGAGATCTCTGTAAGGTAAGTGGAATCCCACTCCCAGGCCACAGTGCGGGAATGGAGTCAGTCTATGCTCACTGCTCCAGCCTTAGGGCTGCAGTGGGCTCCTGTTCTGTAGGGGGCAATGGTCAGATCAGCTAGTCCCACTTCCTTCTCACCTCAGTCTTCTGTGCAGGGAGGCCCTTAGGAAGCTGGACTCCACAGCACAGGCACTGGCTTCCTCATTTCCCCGGGAATGCTCGACACCCACTCTGCCCCAGCCCCCATACCCACTCCACCCCTTCCCCCAAGGCCCCACCTCCTCCCCACCTCTTTCTGCCCCACCCTGCATGCACTTCCCTTTGCTCCGCCCCTCCCCCCCAGTGCCTCCTGCATACCGCTCAACAGCTGATCCACAGTGGGTGGGAGGTGCTCGGAGGTGGGGGAGAAGCTGATTGGTGGGGCCGTTGGAGGGTGAGATGTGGAGGAGATGATCAGTGCGGCTGTCACTGGGTGCTGAGCATCCGCTATTTTTTTTTCTGTGGGTGCTCCAGCCCCGGAGCACCCACGGAGTCGGTGCCTATGCTCCACAGCATCCCTCTCTATGCTGCACAGAGGAATCATACCAATTTTCCTGCACTGAAAGCCACCATATATGCAGAGAAGGTAGGAGTTACTTTTTAGTTCATGTGCTAATCTGTAAGGAGAACAATGCACTGCACATAAATCATCACACTATGATCAATGTTCTTCCCCCACATGGTCCTGTGATCGATCACAGAACCCTCTGAATCTCGTCATATGTAACGGCTGCTCTGTCTCTGAGTCCTTTTGTTGCTTTGAACATGTCATTTGCCCTCCTTACTCCAGCCTTCCCCATCTGTTAAAGGTGGGTAACAACCCTTTCTTACCTCACAGGGGGTGTCATGCGGGGTTATTAACTCAGTTCATGTTTGTCAGTGTTTTCAAGATGCGAAGAGCTGTATATCTATTAAGCGTGATTACAGTAGGAACTTGGTGATTGGGACTCGTTAGTGAACTGCCTGTCACTCTAATTAAGAGGTAGTGCTGATAATAATCAATGTATCTATTTAATTAAAACAATACCAGACTGAAAGACTTTACATGAAATAAAATACCAGATTAAAAACAATATTCACTGCAGTACGTCTTTATTTCTTCTTTTAATGACTGAGCTGAGCAAAGAGTGAATCTGCCTGCTTTCAGTCCCTTGCCCCTCAGTACACTTCAAGCTGAGCAAACAGACCATGAATCGTGAAATGCAACAGAGAAGTGTTCACATTTTAATGAAGATCTTAGTGTGCAGTATGGGAGTGACAGTTGTAAGGTATAAAACAACCCTCCTGGGTCACTGCTGCCATTCACAATATGAGTGAGTTTGTTACAGGTTAACATTCAAAAGAGCTGGAGGTTAAACACTTCATGTAAGGCCAGATCCTGCTCATTTTACTCCTGCAAGTAGTTCCAGTGAAGTCAATGAGATTTTCTGCAGGAGTCATTTGAGCAGGATTTAGCCACAGTAGCAAAACTCTTGCAGCTAGATTAAGAGTGGCACACGCATTTCGACACGGGGCAAACAAGTAACGCCCCCCCCTTGAACTGCTTACAGTAGAGTATAGGGACTGCCCACTCCTGCTTTTCTCTTTCAGATCAAGAAGGGTGGGGACGAGGTGGGGCCATGGTCTTGACCACACCAGCCCATGGTGTGCAGTCAACACACCAGCAGAGTAATCTACTCCTGTCAAGGTATTATTCCCACTTTGAACTTCAGCATCCAGAAAGTGGGGACCTGCATGTACCCTGCTAAGCTTAATTCCTAGCTTAGATCTGATAGCGCTGCCACCAACCAGAAATTCCAGTGTCTGGTACACTCCCTGTCCCTCAAAACCTCCCTGGGACCCAAACCCAAACCAGGCCTTGGTCTAAACCAAAAGAAGATAAACCATCCGCCTCTTCCTCCTCCCAGACTTACTCCCGGTACCCTAGAGAGATACACGATCCAAAACCCAGGGTCAAAAAAGAGGAAAACCTCCCCCCGCCCGCCTCTCCCCAATCCCCAGCACCCGAAACGGTGATTCAGACCCAACCTGGTCTAAACAAGGAAAAAATCATCAGGGTTGCTTAAAAAGAAAGCTGTTAATAAAGAAAGAAAAAGTAAAATTTCAAGTCTGGAAAATCAAGAAAAATGTACAGGTCTCACTTATATAGACTAGAACGACCTCCCTCCCCCCTACCTAAATACAAGTTACAACAAACACAGAAAATACCCTCCCAGCAAAATACACATCACAAGTAAGAAACAAACAAAAGCCTAATCCCTATTTCTAGCTAGTACTTACTATTTGACAAGAGAACTGTTCAGAAAGGTGAGAAACTGTAGCACATCGCCCCATAGCCCCAAGAGCAACAAAGAACAGAACAAACAGCACAAACAAAGACTCCCCTCCACCAAGATTTGAAAGTATCTTGTCCCCCGATTGGTCCTCTGGTCAGGTGTCAGCCAGGTTCACTGAGCTTGTTAACCCTTTACAGGTAAAAGAGACATTAACCCTTAACCATCTGTTTATGACAACTCCATCCTAATTTATGAGTGAAGAGTGGAAGATCTTGGCTTGTTTAATCTAACAAAAAGAAAGTTGAGAGAGGATAGGATTGCTCTCTCTCTAAATACATAAGTGGGATATATACCATGGAGGGTGAAGAGCTATTTAAGCTAATAGACAACATTGAAACAAGAACAAATGGAAATTCACTGGCTATGAACAAATTCAGGCTGAAAATTAGAAGAGGTTTCTAACTATCAGAGGAGTGAAATTCTGGAACAGCCTCCCAATAGGAATTTTGGGGGCAAAAAAACTTAATTAGTTTTAAAAGAGAGATGGATAAATTTAGGAGTGCAATTGTGTGATGAGGTGGCTTGTGATGGTAAGGTGCAGGGCTCAACAGCCCCAGGCCTCACTTTTGGTTTAGTTTTAAAAGCTAATGTTTCAGGGTTTTAGCCAGCCACTTGCAAGGGTCAGGAAGGGATTCTCTCTCCTGCCCCCACAGTGTATTTCAGGGTTGTTTTATCTCCTTCCTCTGAAGCATCAGGGATGGCCACCATGCATTCTCTCTGTCTCTCAGGTACTTGGCTGGCTGGTTCTTGCTCACATGCTCAGGGCCTAACTGATTGCCGTATGTAAGGTCAGGAAGGAATTTTACCCAGTCAGTTTGGCAATGACCTGGCGAGAGGGGATTAACTTCCTCTGCAACATGTAGGTGCAGGTCACTTGCAAGTTTTAGCTGCGTACATCGTCCTTAATCACTTCCTTGTCATCGCCGGGGGCCTCAAGCACTGGTGCACCTCAGTTCCTCCTATTCTCTGCCTGTGGCACATAAGAGTCTAGTCTCTGTCTTGTGGGCTGTAATAGTTTAGTCTAATTTCAGTTGTTGGGTTTAGTGTGCAAGTGGTGTTGGTGGCCTGTGATATACAGGAGGTCAGACTAGATGATCTGATGGCTCCTTCTAGCTATAAACTCTACGATGCCTCACTGACGTTAAGATTTCACATAGCAGCCTCCATCAGTAATGCTTTCTACCATCTCCAGTTGGTTAGCAGACTTTGTCCCATCCTGGCAGACAATGACCTCACCTAATATATTCACGCCTTTTTCATCTCTTGTCTGGACTACAGTAATGCACTATACAGGGACAAGAAACCTTCAAAGATTAGGAAACTCCAGCAGGTACCAAACACTGAAGTGCATATCTTCAGCAATACAGGCTGAGGCAAACATCAAATCTACCCCTCTACATTGATTCTGTGTTCTATGGGAAACCAAACTCAAGATCTAGGTCCTCATCTTCAAGGCACTAAATGGCATGGGGTCAGCATATCCAAAACACTCCCTATCAAGGTCAACAACTGCATTCCTCTGGCACAATGGAACTTGCTACAATAAGGTAAAGCTTGTCTGCACAGGAGACAGCACTTTTTGTGTGTGTTGGGAGGGAATATATATATTTGACCACTCCACGAGCTGGTCAAAATCAGTACATTTTTTCTGTTGTCAAGAATTTCTGAAGTTTTCACACACAAAAATTGTTGAAATTGAATATTTTCAAGCAACTGTGCTCTCAGGTATTACTGTGGTTATTGCAGGCACTCATACACTTAAACAAATGTAAGCAAAACAATTGGAGGGATGATATTTGCTATCAGAATGTAAAATGGAATGAGAGCTATAAAGTTCAAAGAAAGCTTGTGCCCTATTTCATACAAAGACCTACATGTGAATTCATTTACTATAAGTAAAAAGAGAAGTGAATGTTCTTACATTTTAGCTAAATATTTGTCCATAAGTAGAGATCCTGAGGGTATGCAAGTTCAGTCATAAACATAGCAGATGTGCTCTTTACACAACTTGACATATTTTGTAAGAATCGTAGTACCCTATTATTTTACATGCAGTGTCAACTAGATACACTTTTCTTTGATTCCGGATGTAATTGCTGTTGCGTTATTGCTATTAAACAGCTGCCACATTCTACCTTGTAGCTGGCTGCATTTCAGTAGTGGGTGAGGTGATCCCTACTTATCTCTTAATTACCTCCGCTGTGTTTGGATAGTCCATGGGATTATAGACCCATCAGACATTTCAATACCTGGCAAACTTGCTGAAAGGATAATTACAATTATAAAATACCTAGATGAACACAAACCAACACACATCTGCAAAGCAAAATCAATCCTCCCAGTGTTTTTAAAACTTTCTAGGCTGTGTACCCCTTTCCAAATATTGTAGTCTACTGCATACCCTCATCTGAGATAGGCTTTGAACTGAGCCCTCCCTTTGAGTTATAATTTTTGGTTGTGCCCCCCCAACTCAGAGGCTAGGTGGCCTGATGAAGTGAGTCAGGGGTGGAGGTGGCACTCTGTCCCCAAGCCCCACTGCATGGGGTGGGCTGAAGCAGCCTGGTATCACTGCTCACTCCCCCGCAAATGTTCCTCCATGCCCTCCTAAGGAAGCATACTCCACAGTTTGAAAACCTCTATACTAAATAAAATGTGTTGTCCACCATTACAGGATAGAATCATAGAATATCAGGGTTGGAAGGAACCTCAGGAGAATCATCTAGTCTAACCCCTTACTTAAAGCAGGACCAATCCCCAACAGCTCCCTCAAAGATGGAGCTTACAACCCTTGGTTTAGCAGGCCAATGCTCAAACCACTGAGCTATCCCTCCTGCCAAAGTAGCCTGTAGTCAGCAGGATACAAATCTGCCTGGGGAGACCCCAATGGATTTCTAGTCCATTGCCTTAACCACAACTAGTCTTAAAACAGGGCTTGTCCAGGATTGGAACCTGAGACTTCTCACACCCTAAGCAAGGATCATAACCCTAGACCAATAAGCCTCTATATGAGGTATTTCCTTGTAAAATTTCCTCTTTTCCATCATTTATTGCCCATTTCCAGGAAGGTGCAGCTTGGAGCAGAGCCTCATCCCTCCACCTTCTCCATATTCCATTAAGCAGAGTCAGCAGCAGGTTAGTCAAAATACAGCACAGAGCCAGCCAGGTCTCTTCAGTCAGAGCTATGCAGTGTACACTCAGAAATGGCATCACTTCACCCTGGCATGAAGCCAGTCCCCACTTTCTAAAAGCCGGCTGGCTGTCTTCATGGCCAGAGATAGGGACACGTTAGTGTCTCAGTGAAACTGTGGGCTGGCAACCTCTGCTGATGGCGCAGGACAAACCGAGCCACAGTGGGCATTTTCAACAGGTTCATCAGCTCAACAGCCCAGGTCAGGATATCCTCATTGTCTTCCTCACTGTACACTGAGGCCATGGCAGGGCTCTGAACAAATGCTCTCATCTTGGACAGGAACAGGGACGTCCTGGGGATGAAATCTTGGCTGCGTGATACCAGTTTGGTCAGTGTTGTCATGAGAACCCATGATGACACGTGGCGAATACTTGGGGATGCTGGCTGAGAGCCGGAGTTGCATGATTTCAAACAGCATGGCCTCCAGGGCTTCAAAGAACTTGTTGATCTGCTCCACGGTAGATCTTTTGTCGTATGAGATAGACATGTACTCTCCAATAGCCCAGACCACGCAGGTGAAGATATCCTCTTTGTTCCAGATGTTGCTGACAGTTCTTGAAATCTCCAGATATTTCTTGTGTACCTCCTAACGAGAGCTTGCATACTCCCAAGTGGTACACGTACCCCAATTTGAAAACCACTGAATTTAATAAAATGGCATGGGTATGTCCACAAAATAAGGGAAAAAAGGAGAACTAGATCACATAATTTTTTTGGATTTTCAAACACTTGACAAAGTCTCTCAAAAGAGGCCATTAAGGAAACTGAGCAGTCATGGAATAAGAGAGAAAGTTCTGTCATAAAAAGAAACTGGCTAAGTGACGGAACGTGAAGAGTTCATGTTTGCACAGCAAGTCTCGCAATGGGGCTTCCCAATACTACTATAATTCAAATAATAAGTAGGAATATGTCTAGAAAATGCAGCAGGCAGATATTCTAATAAATGTCTCCACATTACTATATAATTATTACCTACTGTATGCACAATAACCTCTACATTAGATAGGGAATTATCATTGCAGGTCTGTAGACTTTTGCACTATGCCTTCAGTCTGACAAAATCAGGCAATCTATCACCCACTGAGTGTATAAACGAGTCAGCGTCTCTCCTGATCTATGTAACCTGGTAATGGTTTGGTTTCATACCTATGGCAAATGTGGGAGTGTAAATTCCCAGTGAAAAGTGAAGTAGAGTTAGTGTCAATACTGTTGGGTAGGAATAAAGTCCCCCTCAGTCCACTCCTGAAATGTCTAGGGTATGTGAAAACTCTAGCATCATGCCCTTTGCCTTGCTACCCTACGTTAATATTCTGGAACTGTCTGCAATAATCCTTTCCGGCTTTCCTCTCCATTGAGTAGGAACCCATTCTTTTAATGTACCCCTGAGTTTGCAGAGGTTGCAAGATACAGAATGGGCGCATAAATTCCATCAGAAGCTCCTGCACAGTTCCAGAATCCCAATTGTTTAAATAGCCCAGTGTTCTCTGGCACATTGCCCACCTGGATCACATGCCCCTGCAGCACTCAGTGTTTTGCCATGCAAACCTTCTAAGACCGCAGCATCCATTGTGGACTTGCCAACTTCAAATTGTTTTTCCACAAGTAACTACCCGGGGTAGCCAGCTTTCACAGGGCAATTGTCATGCCTTTCATAGCAAATGAAGTACTCATCCTGGTGGTCTGATGCTACAGTGTTAAGCCATCCTCTCACAGAGGTACAGAAAAGTCTCCTTCTAAAGCCACTGCTGTCATCCTAGGTCTTGAGAATTATTCAGTCCCATCAGTCTGTGATTGTGGTCTGAACTCAAAAGCAGCACTTAAGAAGATCGATTAGCTGAAGTTCAGCTGTCTATTCCAGGGGTGGCAAGTCTAAACAGTTCTTTATAATAATCCTATCAAGCACTAATAATCTTATTCTCTAGCTGAGGGGTCAGCAACCTTTCAGAAGTGCTGTGTCGAGTCTTCATTTATTCACTCTAATTTAAGGTTTTGTGTGCCAGTAATACATTTTAATGTTTTAGAAGGTCTCTTTCTATAAGTCTAATATATATAACTAAACTATTGTTGCATGTAAAGTAAATAAGGTTTTTAAAATGTTTAAGAAGCTTCATTTAAAATTAAATTAAAATGCAGAGTCCCCTGGACCGGTGGCCAAGACCCAGGCAGTGTGAGTGCCACTGAAAATCAGCTTTGGCACCCGTGCCATAGGTTGCCTACTCCTGCTCTAGCTCTTTGTAGGTATTGCTGGAACATCCTCCACCTGCTGACCTCAGCTGCTGCCTCAGATTTCTAGCAGCTTCTTTTCAAAAACTCCTGCAGCAGGAACATTTCTTACTAAACAAAGAGTGACAGCTGAATGTTTATCTGGCCTTAATTTTGAGAACAAGACTAGAAAAGGGCACTGGTACACAGCAAAAAAAATTGAGTTTCCTAGGTGATTATGGGACTTCAACCTCTTCTCTCACAATTCCCCAGGGTTCCCAGAAGGTCTTTCAAAATCTCCCAGAAACCATTGCTTCATGTAGCCATGTCAGGTACTGAGAGACACCCAGAAAGCAGTGCAATTATAATGGGTGCACTAGAGTGCAAGTGTGTACATGAGGTAAAATTTTAACTGAAGTGGCCAGGCTAGTAAGGGGCTACTGTACTATTGGCATTGATATTGGTTCTGTCCCATAGGTTCAGTTGTCAGGGGTAGTGGGGAGGGAGGGGAGCTCACTGAGTTGAATCCATCCCTTGCTACTTCAGGAGCAAAGTGAGAATCTGATTGGGTGATACAGTCCCCTTCCAAACGCTAACTATTTCACAGAGAATCTAATACTGATAGAATTTAGCAAGATTCAAAAAGGATTTCAGTCTATATGGATAACAGGAATACCTACATTATAATAAATACTAATGTATTTGATGACTATTTCATTATTCTATTTCATGACAGGTAGTCAAGGCAGGAGGGAGACACAGGAATGGAGAGGAAAGAAAGATAGGAGTTGCAGTAAATCTCTGGGTCTCAGATTAACATGGTAGGAAAGTAAGATTGTTAGTAAGTGCAGGACAGGAGAGACAATGGGCAACAGGAAGGTTATGTCTATGGATCCAAACAAAAATCTGGACACAATGTACAAGTAACTGCACTAGTAGATCATTTCTGTTTAACAAAGCATAGGACATATTGGAGAACTGGACCAGAGCAGGAGAGAAACTCTCTCACTTTAATTGTTATGGAATCCTGGCAAAATATAATTTAGACTTTGGGTGACAGCAGAAGCAGGTCTCATGGACTGCAGACATTTGCATCCAACTTCCCACTCATCTGATGCTCAGTCATCTTGCCCCCAAACTGCAGTGCTCTTCATCCACTGATTTTATATTGGCAATACCGTTAGGGTGACCAGACAGTAAGTGTGAAAAATCAGGATGGGGGTGGGGGTAATAGGAGCTTATATAAGAAAAAGACCCCAAAATCAGGACTGTCCCTATAAAATCGGGACATCTGATCACCCTAAATACAGTTGTATTGTATAGGCCATACCAAACGGTATTATTTGAGTGGTAGTGTGTGGTCAGTTCATACAGCTATGTTTTGTTATATGATTGGGTCAAGTGTGTCACCATATAATAACCACTAGATGGCACCATTGGCACACATTTCATTCATACAGCTCAGTTACTCTGATGAGCACCTTCAGTCTAGTCATTGGTTAATAATAATTTTAATTTATAAGATTGTTCTTCACACAGTTCCTGGCTCCTGAGCAAGAAATAAAATATCTGTGCCCAAAGAAAAACTTGCAGCCACCATTTAACTATACAGTATCCCTGTATTCATACCACCTCAATGAACCCTGAGAAAATAAATGAGTCTTATGTCACAGGTCAGCAGACTAACAGCCAATTTTTCTAAAGTATTGGCTTTGGATTGGCTCAGTTTTTGGCTGCCCACCTTGAGACACTTCAGGCCTGATTTTCAGAGCCACTAGGTGTCTGCAGCTCCCACTGACTTGAATTAGGGTTGTAGGTGCTCTGCACTTGTTGGCCTTAGGCTCTGGTGAACCTTCAGGGAAGTGAGTTCCATATACAGGCAGATAACGAACTACATGCAGCCCTGTAATGGGGGTATGCTCTGTCCTCATCCTCTGATGCCCCAGAAACATCACTGACCATGCCAGTAGGTAGCAATTTTACAGAATGTATTTATATTCCCATCATGAGTATAATCTTGTGTAGCAAAGTATTTACAGTGTTTCTAGACCTTTTGCATGGGGCCAGGGAGACCCAGCTGTCACCTTTTCCTTGAGCTCACCAAGCAGCCTAGATTCAGCTAGCACAGGTGCTCCTCCTCACAGCTTTGTTGTATCCTCTTTTATGCCTCTCCACTGATGGCTAGCTGGTTCATCGGCTCTCCCAGACTGATCAGCTAATTAGCTGCACATCCCCAGATACTCAATAGGTGTTAGCTCCCAGCACTCTGTCAGAAGCCCCCAGACATTCAAATATAGGGACTGTCAGCAAATGTGCCCCAGCTGAGCTCTGCTTCTGCTGACATCCAGAACCCCAACCCTGTGCAGTTTCATAGGTCAGACGAATTCAAATTAAATTAAACCTTAGAGAATCTTTTCTCCCAGGTGTCTTGCTACATTAAAAGTCTATTATAGTTACCTATTAGTTTCCATTAGAGTAGTGCCAGAGACCCCAATCAGAACTGGCCCCTCTAGGTACAGGGACTAAAGTTCCATGGGAGCAGTACAGAGGGAGGAGACTCCTTACTCCACACACAATGTGCACATGCATACGGTTTAGGTAGATTCTAGACACAAATGTCTGGCTAAGACTGGGGCTTGCATGAGAGCTAGTTGTCTGAGGCACAACTCTGATAAGATGGCAGTAATGCTGGCAGGCTGGAGGAAGCAAACAGAGGCAATCATGTTGCCCCTCAACTCAGTAACAGGGAGCTTAGATTGCATTTTTTTCTTTACTTGGCTTTGCAATTTAGAGATATTGTTGGGATCTTTGGCTGTTTAATGATGTTCTAAGTGGAGAGGCCTAGCCTGTGAAATATATCTTCCCTTCTCCCACCTCCAGTATGACTGGAGAGGGACAGGGTGGCTGTTTATGAAAATCCATTTCATGAGAAGTAAAGAGATTAAACACTTCTAATCTGAGAAGATATCAGAAAGCCCTCAAGATAGTGCACTGATTTCTGTAAAGACAAGGACTGGGCAAATGAATTTTAGTGTTCTGGAAAATAAGTCACAAAGGACTAGAGCTATGAGGAGTTACCACAAACCCCAAGTAAGAGGAAGTACATAGTTGCATTGACAGGAACAGACCAGAGACTATATTATGACTCAGAGTCATGGATCAGCACCTGTTTCCGATGTGCTCAGGGGCGGAGTAAGATGTACCTTGCCCCTCCACATCAAGTCAGCTGCACTGGCTAATGAATTGATAAGTGGAGACAAGACCCTACCCACTCTCCATCTGTGCCTGCCATTTCTCACCAAAATATGCAGGATGGAGAGTAGCAGTCATGCAGTGACTGCTTTCCTCCCTGTGTACAGACAAGTGATATGAGTAGCCTGTATACATGAGCGGCGGATACTTACACCCCCTTATTTTCTTGCATGGACACATAAGGAAGTTTACAATTGAGCTCAAAGGGTGAAATTCACCCCTGTGCAGTGGAGCCAGCACAGGCCTGTGCTTATTTAAATCCCACTTTTGGGCCTATTTGAAGGACTTTTGTGGCAAACAGGCCTTGTACTGTCCCTCTGCCCACAGGCCTTTGGGATGAAATCCACCCCTGTGCAGAGAGCCAGCATGAGGTGTGGGCACAGCATGGGTCCCACTGAAATCTGCAAGAGAGGCCTCAAGTGGGAGTTCTGTGATTCATAGCCTGTGCTGGCCCTCTACACAGGAGTGATTTTCACTCCGACTGCATAAATCTCCTCCCAGCCATCTGTGCCAATGCCCCAAAGTCCTGAAATACTACAATCACCCTAGTCTAGTCCTGGGCCACTCTTGAGCAGAAACTGCCATGAGGGCCGTCCCTAGGCAGTGTGGGACTCAGGACACAGGCGCCGAGTTTCTAATCTGCTGGGGGGTGCTCCCCTCAGCTCTGCCCAGACCCCATCCCCACTCCACCCCTTCCCCCAAAACCCCACCCCCGTCCTGCTTCTTTCTACCCCCACCCCATCTCTTCTCTGCTTCTTCCCACCCCCATCTTTTGTGCCCAGTTCGGCCCCCTTCCCTGAGTGCGCTGCGTCCTCGCACCTCTCCCCTCCCCCTCCAGTGCCTCCTGATGCTGCAAAACATCTGATCCGCAGCAGGCAGTAGGCACTGAGAGGGAGGGGGAGATGCAGATCGGCAGGGCCCACTAGTGGGCAGGAGGCGCTGGGGGGAAGGGGAGGTTCTGGCAGGGAGGCTGCTCCTCGCCCCACCTGCCGCTAGCCGCTTGCCTCCCTGTTTGTCTCCTCATCTTGCCCATCTCCCGCCTCCTCAGGATTTTATAGACGCATGGGACCCCCCAAAGCACGGGGACTGGGGCGGTCCCCCCAATTCGCCATACCCAAGGGACGGCTCTGACTACTATAAGGTGGCACGGGTTTTGTCCTTGCAGTTTCCTTCAAGATTTTGCTTCATAGATAATATGAAGTGCACAGCAGGCAGCTATGACCATGGGGATATTGTCCTCACTGAGGTCAAACCTCCTGAGGAGACCGCACCAGTGACCCTTCAAACAACCAAGGTGCATTCAACAGTCATTCTGCACCTGCTGTTGAAGCTCTGCTTACTGCTGTCAAGATGGCCAGTGCATAGCTTGATGAGCCACGGGAACAAGGGGTAGGCTGGATCTCCCAGGATCACTATTGGCATTTCAGCATCCCCATTGGTAATCATCTGGTCTGGAAAACTGCTTGCAGCTTTCTATACAGATCTGTGTTCCTAAAAGTGTGTGCATCATGCACCTTCCCTGACCAGCTCGTGTTGATGTCTGTGAAATGACCCCAGTGATCTACCTGCATTTGCAATATCAAAGAAAAGTAGCCCTTTCTATAGCAAGGTGGTCTGGGGCCAAAATAGGGATATGAATACCATCTATCACTCCACTGCAGTTAGGGAACCCCATTGCTGCAAAGCCACTCACTATTTCCCACACACTGCCCTGAGTCACAGTCCTTCGTAGCAGGAGGCGATTAATAGCTCTTCATGCTTATATCACAGCAACCCCCACAGTGGATTTCCCGACTCCAGATTGATTTTCCACTGATTGGTAACAGTCTGGCATAGCCAACTTCCACTCAGTGACCACCATTCGATTCTCCACTGTGAGTGCAGCTCTTATTTCAGTGTCTCTGTGCCAGGAGGCTGGGGTGAGCTCTGCATACAGTTCCGGGAATGTGGCCTTGTGCTTCCGAAATTTCTGCAGCCACTGCTCATCATCCCACACCTGAATAATGATGTGATCCCACCAGTCAGTGCTTGTTTCTCAAGCCCAGAACCAATGGTCCACCATGTGCAGCTGCTCCATGAATGCCAATAGCACCCTGGAATGGCTTCTTTCTATGGCACTCAGCAAGGTAGACACCAAAGCATTGTCATCAGAGTCACTGCTCATGAATATTGCAGAATCATTGTGATCATAACTTTTTATCACAGTGCTGGAGAGCAGTTCAGGATTTGTGCTTTCTGACAGAGATGGTGGACGTGCAGGTAACAGGTGCTGTTTAAAAATAGTATGAAACATACTAGGATGTGCACTGAATGATGGGACAGAGAAAACTGCATCATGGGATGCTGATCCTGATCCCGTGAGGCACTGCAAAACCTTCCCAAAACACCCAGCGGTATATGGTAGCAAGTTTCACAGTGGGATAGCTACCCACAGTGCACTGCTCTGTGTTGATGCAAGAGCTGCTACTTTGGACATGCACCACCCACACAAAGAGCATAGTCTGACATGCAGCAGCGGTTTAATTACAGTGGTGGCTGTATGTCGATGTAACTTAGGTTGATTTAACATTGTAGTGTGGACAAGACCTAAATCCATAAAAGATCACGTTGACATGCTGAATAGGGCCCCTTTAAAGATAAAATGACTTAAAAAACTTAATTCTTATTTAATTGGCAGCCATGTTTATCGTTCTTATCACTCTAGAATCTCAGCACCTTTCACATTAATGAATTAAGCTTCGCAGTACCCTGTGAGGTAGGTGAGTATGATTACTTCTATCTTTGTATACAGAAAACTGAGTTCCAGTTAATTTATTTGCCCAAATCCACACAGAAAGTCTGAAGTAGAGGCAGGATTAGAACCCTGATAGCCTGAATGCAAGAGATGCAGATCTGTCCCAATAGATCATCCTTCGCTTTTCATTTCCCCTTTACATATAAACAAGATCTTCTCTTTCATACATAGGAGTTTGTCTTGAGAGTATCTAGCTTTCTATAAATCTGATTATTTCTTAAAATGCCACTTCGATGTTGTAAACTTTGCTGATGCTTCATATGAAACCAGCATTTACATACATAGCACTCTTTATTTTTACTCCTTTAAAAAATGATGCATTATACCCCAATACTGACCTTTACTATCCCTCCTATATTAATCATGATTCTCCTCTGAAAGGAGAAAGCCAGTCATGCAGAATTTGGGCTACTTCCTGCAGTGGTTTTGTGATATGACCACAAGGGCAAATGTCCCCTATGGGATGAGGTTGAGAACAATGAATGCATTTCTGCTAGTGACCTAAATCAGATCTGAACCCAGGTTTCCAGAAGTAAAAGGTTAATGCATTAACCCTTAGCATTAGATGTGTAGGGATAAGCAAAGTGGACAAAAACAAATATTTAATTTTGTTTTAAATAATGTATTCTTCATCCATAAATTAATAATAAAGTTCACAATATCCTTTTAACGCCATAACACAGCAACATAACTAGGGATAGGAGCAAGGGCTATAGAATCCCTATTCCTCTACTTATGACATTAGCAATCAAGCCCCCAGGAAAACTGTGCCTTTACCTTTATCCAAAGCCCCCTGTTTGCATACATAGCACTTCAGACTTATGACTGGCACTGTGTTTTTCAAAGCGTAGCATAGACTATGATGGACTCTAATTCATCTAATTCACACCTCACTTCTGTATAACCCTAGATCAGCTTCTATTATTATTGCTAATATCTGAAAGTTGTAAAGAGAAACATTGGGAGAGAAAAATAGGGTTTGCTTTTTAATTCTTATAAAAAAGACTAGAAAAGTTTTCTGAAAAGACAATATGAGAATATGATTGGCATTTTGCACACTTAAAACAGGGATTGTCCCTGCCACAGGCTATTCAGCAAGGGCAGCTAGCTTGTATGTATGGATCTCATGGTTTTGAAACCAAACTGCGTTCCTTTTAATTAAGAAGCAGAAAACAAAGATTTTTTTTTTCTGGGTTATAAGAAGCCCAGAAGATAATGAGCTTTGGGGTTGTGGGAAAAATTATTTTTTAAGGCACAGGCAGAATGACAGCAAAATTAATATGAGCCGGTGAAATTCATGCTTGTGCAGAGGACCAGCACAAGGCAAGTCCCATTTAAATCCATTTTTGAGGACTTTGTTGGGATTTAAGTGATACGTAGTCCTCGTGCGGGGCTGTTAACCACAGGAGTTAATTTCACCCCATATGCATAGGACATCATGTCCTTCAAATGATACTGTTAACACTTAAAAATGGGTTTTCCAAAAATTGTTTTCTTGGTATTTTTTCAACCACCCTAGTTAAACTTAAAGCATCTTTTCTTACTGAAATGACCTCCACTCTTCTATCTCTGAGGTGCAGTAGTTTGTTTATTGGAGGTCTGCTCAGGGATACAGCTCAGGGATTTTTCTTCTCTCAGAAAAAGAATATCAAAGCATGCATTTGGGAGAACAACAAAATGCCAACCTATAAATAATAGATTTTACAAATGGATGGGGAAGGGATTGAAAAGAAAGTACATCAGATTTAATTTTTACTAGCCTTGTTAAACAAATATCATCTCTTGTGTTTACAATCACAGATCTAGCATCCTCACAATAAAATTCTTATCTGTCTTGTTGTGCTTTGAAAATCTCTTTTTTTCCCCTGATTCAGCTGCTTATGGCTGGCCCATAGACCAATCAAAAGGTTCTGATTTTTGTACAATTCAGCAATGACTTTGTTTTTTCAAATTCATAAGCTGTTCATCAACTAGCCTGAATGAAAGGTCATATGGATTTCTTAATGGGAAAACGGTTTACTTCTTGCAAATTACCTGAGCACAAGTTTCCTGATGTCATGCAAATGGGGTTTAGTAAGTGGAATTTTCTAGTTTCAGAGGGGTAGCTGTGTGAGTCTGAATCTGTAAAAGCAGCAGAGAATCCTGTGGCACCTTATAGACTAACAGACGTTTTGGATCATGAGCTTTCGTGGGTGAATACCCACTTGTTTAAAATATTTAAATCATTAAATTAAAATGCAGAGCCCCCTGACCGGTGGCCAGGACCTGGGCAGTGTGAGTGCACTAAAATCACAGCTCGCGTGCCGCCTCGGCACACATGCCATAGGTTGCCTACCCCTGCTCTAGAGCCAGAGAGAGACTTGTGTCTTTCTGGCCCACCGCTCTCTTATAAGGTCTGGCTGAGCCCTGATTGCACTGGCTACAGCTGTGGCTTCTTTCCCAACAGCCCAGTTTTTCTCCTGTCAGAGCCCTCTCCCAGGACTGTTTTAAGCCCTTCAGGGCAGGAGCAGGGTAACCACCCCGCTACAAGCACGGGTTAATTTTTTAATCGCTGACAGCCCTACTATATATATATATAAGTAAGTAAGATGGCCCCAAAGATGAGCTGCTGAGAGAATGCCTGAGGCAGCAGCAGACATGGGGGAAATCAAGCAGACACAAGTGCCATGGCAAGACAAGACCCCTGCATGGTGTACCATCGACAGATAGCTGAGGTGGCTGACATTGGGAAATCCTACCAGTGGCTGGAAAGGGCTGGACTAAAAGACAGCACTGAGGCACTGATCATAGCAGCACAGGAACAGGCACTGAGCACCAGATCCATGAGGCAGGGTCTACCACACTAGAGAGGACCCAAGGTGCCGACTGTGCAGAGAGGCCTCAGAACAGTCCAACACATAGTGGCGATGTAAGATGCAGCAGGAACAGCATACACTGAACGGCACAACCAAGTGGCTGGCATTGTGTACAGGAACATCTGCACAGCACAGGCTAGACCCTCCCAAGACCAGATGGGAGATTCCACAGAAGAGTTGTGGAGAATAGCAGGGCTAAGTTCTGTGGGACTTCCAGATCCAGACAGACAGGCAGGTACTGCCAATCACCAGACATCTGGTAAAGACAAGGAGCAGAAGACAGCGATGGTGATAGATATTAGCAGTGCCAAGTGACAGCAACATCAGGAAGAAGGAATATGAGAAGCTGGAGAAGTAGCAGGCCTGAAGAGGAACTAGAGAGGATGTGGAAAGTGAAGGCCAAAGTGGTCCCAGTGGTGGTAGGACACTCGGGGCTGTGACTCCTAAGCTGGGTGAGTGGCTCCAACAGATCCCAGGAACATCAGAGCTCTCTGTCCAGAGAGTGCAGTGCTAGGAACAGCTAAGATACTGCGCAGAACCCTCAAACTCCCAGGCCTCTGGTAGAGGACCCGAGTTGAGGAAGACACATACCACCCATAGGGGTGAGAGGGATCTGGTGCTCAGTGCCTGTTCCTGTGCTGCTATGATCAGTGCCTCAGTGCTGTCTTTTAGTCCAGCCCTTTCCAGCCACTGGTAGGATTTCCCAATGTCAGCCACCTCAGCATTCTGTCGATCGACAATCCCATGCAGGGTCTTGTCTTGCCATGGCACTTGTCTTTTCTTCTTTCATAAAGTGCTATATACCTGAAGGTGCTGAATATGACAAATAATATCCTGATACATATATATTATATATATATATATTAATACAGATTTAATGGTGAACCCCAATTTTAAAATGCTGCACATTTGTCTTTAACCTTTTCATTTACATTTTATTATTTTCCACAATACGAAAAGATAATTTAAACAATAATCCAAGGTGCCTTATATTCACAGACATATTTAAAAGGAATCACTGAGCTTCCATAAGGAGCTGAGAAAATAATAAGAGTGCTGTTGAAAGACAGTAGCATAATGGAAGGTCTGGCTGTCTTTTTCCAATTAGAAACTCTCTCATAACACCAGTCACTAAAGTATGTTGAATGATGTCATCTGTGAAACTCTGGGCAAAATTCTGGTGCAGAGGACACACACCTGAGTCATGCCCATCACAGGTAAGTGCTTAAGTGCGCCATCAGGCCTCCTGAAACGAATGATTTCCACCTTCCCTGTAGATGTTATGTTACGATTTGAAACTCTGGTTTTCAATAGTCTTGAAAATATACATGTGAATAAAGGGACTATAACTCCACTGACTGCAAATGTGTTACTTGTTTCTTAGACAAATGAGACATGGATAACATGCCTCATATGGAAGCATTGAGCCACCACCCCTTTATTATACCAAAACATTAACAATATTATTTCTTATTTGCATTACATTAGCATTTACAAGCCCCAACCAAGATCAGAACCTATAATGATTAATAGTTTATTGTACTGTGGGCAGCACCTACAACACCCAGTAAGGGTATGGGCGTTCTGTCCCCTTGCAGGGTCTTCATGATCAGCACTGTCCCTCCTTGTGTTAGCCGTTTGGGTGGAGCCTGCTGCTAGCAGCTGGTTCATCTGTGCTGCTAGGCGTTCATGACTGCTGTTAGTTTCTTTAGCCAGTAGGTGTGGATCATGTCTGGTCCAGGTGCTGTCCAGCTCTTCATGTTCTTGACCCGCTGCTGGATGTTCTTCTACTGTGATGGCAACTGGTTCTGTTCTGGGAGATTGCTGTGCTCTGTTCTCAGGTCCTGCAGCCACTTTGCACTGGTGTTATGAGTCTTCTCTTTCTCCCCATATGTCTTCAGTACTGTTC
>NC_133769.1:200292850-200350369 GCF_003597395.2 Chelonoidis abingdonii | reverse complement strand
ATGAAGCTTCTTAAATATTTTAAAAACCTTATTTACTTTACATAGAACAATAGTTTAGTTCTATATTATAGACTTATAGAAAGAGACCTTCTAAAAACATTAAAATGTATTACTGGCACGCGAAACCTTAAATTAGAGTGAATAAATGAAGACTTGACACACCACTTCAGAAAGGTTGCCGACTGCTGCTCTAGAGTGAGATGGATGGGGCTGCCTGGGAGCTGAGCTGGGTCCCTGAGGTAGAGCAGCACTAGGGAAGGGCAGAGGGAGCTGGGGAGCTCCAGCCTAGTAAAACTTCAGGCTGCAGGCCTTGAAAAAAAGGGCCAATAATAAAGTACTGGGGTTGCAGAGGGCAGCCCAGAGATAGGCAGAGGCAGCTGATCCAACTCCTCTTGCTGATGATGAGTGGTTTATGGACTGCAGCCTGCCTTAAGGAGTAGGGGCTAGATGGTGACTGGCAGTAGCTACTGAGGCAAGGTGGGGATAAAGGGTTAGGGGTTCCCCTGGATGGGAAGACTCAGATTGTAAGTTACTGCTGGGGCAGAATGCTGATGTAGAGGGGCACCAGGGTCTGGGAGGGGCATGGGAGTCAGTGGCAGATGAGACCCTGGCCTGCAGGGGGCACTCTGGCCTGGAAGAGCTAATTCCTAGGATGACCAGCAGGAGATGCCATGCTGGGGAGTCCTGGCCCTGCCACAGTGCTATTAAACAATAACAGAATTCCATTTAAATATTTTTTGATGTTTTCTATATTTTCAAATATATTGATTTAAATTACAACACAGATTATAAAGTGTTTAGTGCTCACTATATATTTTTGATTACAAATATTTGCACTGTAAAAAACAAAGCATTTTTCAATTTACTTAACACAAGTACTGTAATGTGATCTCTTTATCATGAAAGTTGAATTTACAAATATAGAATTATGTACAAAAATTTTATTTTTAAATGCATATCTAAAACTTTAGAGTCCAGAAGTCCACTCAGTCTGACTTCAGCCAATTGCTCAGACAAACAAGTTTGGTTAAAATTTGCAGGAGATAATGCTACCTGCTTCTTGTTCACGATGTCACCTGAAAGTGAAAACAGACGTTTGCATGGCACTGTTGTAGTTGGCATTGCAAGATATTTGTGCCAGATGCATTAAAGATTCATGTTCCTTCATGCTTTAACTACCATTCTAGGGGATGTGTCCATGCTGACGACAGGTTCTGCTCAATAATGATCCAAAGCCGTGCAGACCTACACATGTTCATTTTCATCATCTGAGTCAGATGCCAGCAGCAGAAGGTTGATATTTTTTTTTCCTTTGGTGGTTCAGGTTCTGTAGTTTCCACATTGGAGTGTTGCTCTTTTAAGATTTCTGAAAGCATGCTGCACACCTCATCCCTCTCAGATTTTGGAAGGCACTTCAGATTCTTAAACCTTGGGTCGAGTGCTGTATCTATCCACAAAATCTCAAATTGGTACCTTCTTTGCATTTTGTCAAATCTGCTGTCAAAGTGTTCTTAAAACAAAGATGTGCTGGGTTATCATCTGACTGCTACAACATGAAATATATAGCAGAATGTGGGTAAAACAGAAGACATATAATTCTCCTCCAAGGAGTTCAGTCACACATTTAATCAACACTTTTTTTTAACAAGCATCATCAGCATGGGAGAATATCCTTTGGAATGGTGGCCAAGGCATGAAGGGGCATTTGAATGTTTAGCATATCTGGCATGTAAATACCTTGCAATGCCAGCTGCAAAACTGCCATGTGAATGCTTGTTCTCACTTTCAGGTGACATTGTAAAGGAGAAATAGGCAGCAGTATCTCCCATAAATGTAAACAAACTTGTTTGTCTTAGCGATTGGCTGAACAAGAAGGAGGACTGAGTGGACTTGTAGGCGCTAAAGTTTTACATTATTTTGTTTTGGAGTGCAGTTATGTAACAAATCTACATTTGTAAGTTACACTTTCATGATAAAGAGATCACACTACAGTACTTCTGAGGCAAAATACTATTTTGTTTATCATTTGTATTGTGCAAATATTTGTGAAATGATATAAAGTGAGCACTGTACACTCTATTCTATGTTGTAATAGAAATTAAATATATTTGAAAATGTAGAAAAACATCCAAAATATTAAATTTTAAATGGGTATCTATTGTTTTAGTGTAATTGATTACTTTTTTTAATCGTGATTAACTCCAAAAAATTAATCACATGAGTTAACTGTGATTAATTGACAGCCCCTCTCTGTCTGAGTTAATGCAATCATACCTCCTCAAACAAAGCTCTGATCACACATATCTGACTGAGGAATATATCTAACATGCCTATACAGCTCCCATTACTGTAGTATGAGTGTCTCACACTCTGTAGTGTTTATTCTCACAACACCCCTGTGCAGAAGGGTGCTATTATCTCCATTTTATGGCTGGAGACTGAGGCAGAGAGAGACTACATGACTTGCCTGAGGGCACACACAGTTGTGGTAGAACTGGGAACTAAAATCTATTCCCAAGGCTATAGGCTGGTACCCTAACCACTGGCCCATCCTTACTCTCACAGCTTGAGCCTATAAGGCGCTGAATACCTTCTATTCCCAATGAAATCAGTAGACATTGCAGGCACTCAGCATCTTGCATTATGTTTTAATGTCTTTTAGTCTCAAATGGTCATTAAGTAAAAATTGTTACCTGAGTTGCGTGTGAAAAGTACTTGATTTGAGAAACTCAATTTTTTCAGAATTTTATGTAGAAAAATTAAAGGAATGCAGTCAACTTAAAAATCAGTTTTGTATGAAAATTTGTACTTGCTATTGTAACATAACATCTAAGCTGACTACAACTGAAAAACATTAGAGAAAATGCTTCACTCAATTTCTTTGTCTTCTCACTTTCTGCATGTGACAGCACCTTCTGTGCAGTCAATTTCATTATTTCTACTGTAGCCAGTCAGTTCCATCTGTGTGGGTCCTTCATACAGAAATGGGGACAGGAAAAAAGTGTGGGGGAAAGGAATGTGAACGTAAACTCACAAAAATTAGGAGGACTCTAGGGCAGGTGCAGTACCTGAAACTACATCTTTTTATTGCCTAAATTAATAGTTACTGTTACCCAAAATTGGGCCAGCTAGTAAGCTTAGGGAGGACTAATGACCCACCAGTGTCTGGCAGAAAGCAGCACATTTATTATACTGATAGCTAAGCTCAAAAGAAGAGGGGAGGTGTCACGCTCACACTCGCATACTCATGCTCCCAGGACAGGCATGGCACTGGAGATGTTAGGATCCTTAAAGATAAGTGTCCCATAGTGCAGCGAAGGACAGTGTGATGAAGGTAAGTCTTCCCGAGGCACAATGAAATGCAACACAGCAAACCACTAGCCAGCCAGTCTGGGTGAAAGGTCTTTATGGGAGGTACAATCTTGTCAGTGAACTCCTAAGCATGAGGCCCCTTCCCCTTTTAAGGACCTGCTCCTCCTGGCCTGGGACTAGAGATGACTTGGCTGCATCTGGTTGGTCCCACTCCACTTCTGGCAGTGTCCATGCATTGGGTGTGTGATTGCTGCCTAATTAGAGTTCCAGACACCTTGTCTACCTGGGAGCTCTTCTAATCTTCCAGCTGCTCAAGCAGCCCATTCATCCCACAAGCATTCCAGGAGGGAGGGGGAAAGCCACTTCACAGGTATTGAGAGAGGGAGAGGAGACAAAAAATGAAGGGGGGGCGGAGAATGTGTAACAGACCTTTTGAACCTACAGGTTATAAAGAGCATAGTCATACAGAGCATACAGGTCACTGTAGCTCCTACAACAGTTACAGTAAGAATGGAAGCAGGACGGTCATTTGCAGGGGCATTTACTCTCACCTTCAAACTTAAAGTTTCTCATACCCATGGAGAGCTGAAATATAGTTGTTCAGATGTCATTGTTCCACTACCT
This sequence comes from Chelonoidis abingdonii, assembly GCF_003597395.2. Classification (NCBI taxonomy): domain Eukaryota; kingdom Metazoa; phylum Chordata; order Testudines; family Testudinidae; genus Chelonoidis; species Chelonoidis abingdonii. The sequence continues at coordinate 200,346,433 of NC_133769.1, read as the reverse complement.
GTGCACCTGAAGCAGTGTTACTGCCTTCTAGAAGGCTTTATTCCTACTGTGACCAGAGTCGTCATGTCTGTCAGCACTATTTTTTTTAGGTTTTCAGGTGGCAGAAAATAAACAGGCTTTGAAGATTTGGATTCAGTGGAATTTTAATTGTTAGAGATGGCGAAGACTATTTTTCCAACCGCCTGCCAATACAGGATTGTCACACTTACAGAAGATTTCCATACTGTCAAATGTCTGCTTCCCCTAATAAAACTACTCCACATTAGGAAGTTTTCATACTGGCTTTAGTAGTCTTTTCTCAGTTTCATCCTATTGCTCTCAGTCTTGGCCTACACTTTAAAATTAGGTCAACCTAGCTACATCTCTCAAGGCAGTGAAAAATGTTATGCCCTGAGCATAGTTAGGTTGACCTAAACTCTGGGGTCGATAGCTTCTTTCACTGACCTAGCTACTGCCCCTAGAGAGGTGGATTAACTACAGTGACAACCCCCCTGTCTGTGCTGCAGCTGCAGTGTAGATATGGCCTTTAGTTATACCTTTGGACTCCAGAATAGTTATTTAGATTCTCAAGTGCAGTGTAGTGCAAGTACTTTTTTCAGACCCACCATCTGGCTGTAGAAATGGTTTAACTGGCCCTATGATGATCATCCCAAGTCACTGGGAGACCCATGGTGGTGTAGAAACTCTTATGCCTACAGGTAAGGGTGTGTGTGTGTGTGTAGGGGAGAGGAAGTATGGTTAAAATAGGGTGTGGCCAGGAAGCAACTTGCCACACATCTCCAGTTGCAGTTTTGACCCACTGAGTCTTTGCAGCTAAACTTCAGTTAGAGCAGCTGTTACTAGGAACAAGCCCAATCCTGGCATAATGGAATACAAAAGCAAGATTTTAAGTGGTCACTTTTGCACCATCCTCTGGCCAGGAATGGCTCTAGGTGTTTTACTAGCCAGGGTGGAAAACTTTTTCGGACACTTCCAAAAGCGCCCAAGAAAAAAGGCAGAGTGGGACAGCAGTTTGGCTTTGTGGAAATTGGCACATAGGGTGACCACCCTGCCAGCCCACCTCTAGAACTGGGCCTGATTCGGACTTCCAGTGTTTGCAGGATCAGGCCTTTCTTGATGATCTTTCGAATGATTTGAATTTACCTCACCCTCCTTAGCTCTAATTTAGCCACGCTATGCAGTAACTCATATTTTAAAACCATATATGTGCTGAACTCTGTTACATATTTAGCTGTTCTAATCTTTCCTTATAAGTAGAGCTGGTCATATCTTTTCATTCCAAATGTTTTGCTATGGAAAACAGAAATGCTCAAAATGGAAATTTCAGTGGGAAACTGTTTTTAACAAGATTTTTTTGGGCTTTCATAAAAACCTGAAAACCCCAAACTGAAAACCTGAAAACTTTTGAAGTAAAATGATGACAAAAATGAAACCTTTTCGGTTCTGCTGAAATTTTTCGTGGGAACAAAAAAACATTTCCTGACTAGCTCTAGGCCTTTAATTCTTTTTGTTGCTGTTCTCTGCATCCATTCCAATTTGCTAACATTCTGGGTTCAAGTGCTGAGAATACTACACAGTATTTAAGACTTAGCCTCACAAGTGTCATATGCAGAATTGTACGGTATCACGTCCCTAGTGTATGACATGATGTGTCTCTGTATACAACTTTAAACTGTACTAGATTCTTTTGCTACTATATTGCATTACAAGCTATTAAATGTGCATTATCACCTCTAGGTGTTTTCTTTTTACTATTTCTATATTCCAGGTATCTCAAAAGGGCCTTAGGAGTGATAATGGATAGTAAATGATATAGGAGCCTGCAATGTGGTGTGACAGACTCTGTGTGTGGGAGGGCAGAGACAATGATAAGGAGAAGGAGGGCAGGGTGCACATGGCATTTGGGATTGCCAAAATCTAATTGTAGCCTTGGTTTTGTCTTGTATCTTGTTTACTGCTGAATGATCTTCTTTGCATGTGTATATATTTAATATCATGTTTTGGTAGTCTGGGTAGTGGCTCCATGGCAGAATCAGTATTCAATTGCCTTCTGCCTGTCTTCTTTAAAATGCCTAAAACATTAATCTCTGGGTTTGTTTTTTCACCTCCCCAAACTGTTGCTGGTGAAAGTGTCTGTTGGCCATTTTGTTTTCTTTGTGCGTGGTAGGGGTCAATATTCGCACTTGTAAAGGAGAAGCTAGCATAAACTGGAGCAGTTTAAAACAGTGGTTTTCAAACTTTTTTCTGGCTAGCCAGTTGAAGAAAACTCTTGATGCCCATGACCCAACAGACCTGGGGGTAAGGGGTTTGGCGTGTAGAAGGGGTTTAGGGCTGGAGCAGAGGGTTGGAGTGTGGGAGGGGGTGAGGGACTCTGGGGTGGGGCTGGAGATAAGGGGTTTGGGGTGCAGGAAGGGGCTCCATGTTTCAGGGGGCTCAGGGCTGGGGCAGAGGGTTGTGGTGAGGGCTGTGGGGTGGGGCTGGGAATGAGGGGTTCAGAGTGTGGGAGGGGGCTTTCGGTTGGGGCAGAGGGTTGGGGTGTGGGAGGAGGTCAGGGCTCTGGGGTGGGGGTGCAGGCTCTTGGGTGCGGCTGGGGATGAGGTTTGGAGACTGCTCAGTGCTGGCTATGTGCCCTTCCTGCCCAGGAAGAGGAGATTATGCAGATTTCCATCACCATAACTTTTGCACTGCAGACTCTCTGTTGCTGGGGACCTTCTCCCACAGTCTTTGCTAGCTCAGTCCCATAGTAAACTTGGGCCACTGTCATCCTCTTTCATCTTGTCATCCTCATTTCCCTTCCATGTGAAATTTTCTGAAATCACAAATCTAAGTGAAACTTATTATTAGTCACACAACTAAAGGCGAGCTTGTGTGATCTTAAAGGTGTAAAGGTTACAATTATGATCAAATGTACAGATGGATAGACATCACCCATTAATTTATAAGCAGGTAGAACGCTGAAGACCTGGCTTTACATTGTGTGACTAATAATAAACTTAACTGAACACAGGATTCAATTTGAGCTAGCTTAAAATTACTTAAATTTTTAAGAATGTTTTGAAATGGTCACATGATTGACTGAATTTTCTTAATCCAGGGTCATTTCATGCTATCAATTTTTAAGATGAAGTGAAGTCAATAGGAAATTCTGCCTAAAAATCAATGTCATGAGTGGATCCCCTATAAGGTACTTCCTGCTGATTAAATATATTGTAAAAGAAATATTTACCTCAAATGTACAGTGTGACAATGTCATGTAAAAACCTGTCATTAATCAATGACGTGAAGAAGAAAAGTGGGGTTTTAGGCTCTGATTTCATTATAAAGCAGCATACTGACCGGTCAGTATGCATTTGAGATTTTGTATCTTTTTAAAACATAGAATGCTCCTATTTGGTATGGAGTATTAGAAAATGAAATATGCACAAACATATGTATAACATATTTATTAAAATATTAAAGTAAGTATTTTTAATTGGTAAATTCAAAAATATGAATAGTAACAACAATAATTTATTTGGAATTGCCCATCTTGATGTTTGAAGGGGAACTTTCATTTTCATTTATTTTAAAAATATCTTTATGTAGTTTAATTATTGTAAAATACTTCCTTTTAAGAAACACAATTTGACTGATTTTAAAATGCACCTACCCAGCTCTCAATAATTAATGAAAACATACAGCATACAAATTGGACCAATGTCTAAAGCTAGATGTTCTCCCAAATTCTTATGAAACAAACGCTGTTCAGTTAACATTTAGATAATGTACTGGTTTAATTTCCATCAAAATGTTTAACTATGCTGAAAAAATATTATAGCAGCAGACAATCAATGGTTGAGATGTCATTGAAGAAAATCAATTCAATTAATTATTATTATTATTATTATTATTATTACTGGATTGTGTCTAAAGATAATTCAGATTGCTATTTGTGCTTGGGTAACTCAAAGAGATTAATTTTAAGAAAGTGAAACTTGGCATGTATGTCATCCTCAGTGAAGAATATGTGCTATGCCAAGTTTGGGAAAGAATTGCAAGATGTGATAACTGAGGGAAAGTAGCATCCTTTGTATGCACAGTATACTTTTTTCCTTATTTTTGTGCACGAGTGTGGGTATCCAGTGCAGACGCCTTAGCATTTGTTTATCTGTGTTATATTTGGAATAATGCAGTCTAGTGGAAAAACAGAAACCCATCAATCAACCAAAATAACCCCAACAAAATTCCTTTATACAGAGTGAATTTCAGCTACATGACCAATCAGAGTTGTGTGATCTGGTCATCTCAGAAGCACATTCAGCCAGTAAACCATGAGATAGAGCACTTCTCTGGGTGAACAGAGCAAGAAGTGGGGATTTAAAACCTAGCAACTACCAAGGGCTTATTGGCATTTCATTGATTATTATCCATTTAGATGTCAAAATCTGAGTAGCTAAACCATTAAAATAAGCATGTTTTATTTGATCCAACATGTCAATAAAATATATAATTTAAAAGAATGGTTCCAAAGTATGACACATATAACCCCTTTTTGATCTATCCAGGCATGCCACTGCTATGAAATATTAAACAATTTGCCACCTTAAATTAGCTAGCTCCTCACTCTTCCTCCTTCAAGATTCATAATTGGTATAGTATTTCTTAAAGTTTACCATGTAGCATTTTAAAGAACAAACAGGATGATTTTTAAAACTTGAATTATTTTATCCAATATTATTATTGAACTACTTACTAAAGTGCAAGCTGGTGGGGAGGAGAGGGCAAAGGACCAAAATGCATTAAAGATTGGAAAATAGGATTTAGAGACCATTAGTGTCATTTTATTGCTAGTCATTCATAAAGAAGAAAGTCTCAAGAGGTATTAGGGTCTGATCTTACTGCTATGATTACAGATGTCAGTATGGACAGCAGCATCAGGCCCTTCATTTGAAATCATCATAGATAATTTAAACAAAATTAACTGGGCAGTGGGGTGAGTGAGGAGGGAGAGTTGGTTTTAGACCTTATAATAGCTTAAGATAGTCTTTCTAAGGCCATGTCTGTACATGCAGCACTGCAGCGGTGCAGGTGAGTGACACAGCTGAGTCGTCCTAATGTTTTAATGTAGACCTGGCTGGCCTGTGTCTTTGCTAGGGCTTTTGCCAGCATAGCTGTTGGGTGGGGGGGGAAAATCACACTCCTAACATATCTATGCCAGCAAAACTTTTAAGTATAGACCAGGTCTCAGTCTTAACTGTTTCTTACTGATAGTAAAACAAGGTTAAATCCAAATGATGTCTGTTTATATCATGGCTATGGTTGGTGCACAGGGAAGAAAGGGATCATATCAAAAACATTCTTCTTTTGACAGGCATGTTGTTGGATGTGCATTTTGTATGTTTTCCATAGTTTGCCATTGTTAATAAAAACCTTCATAGACCCCCTGAAAACAACCGTTTTCTTAAAATTGTTTTTCTTTCTAGTTGGCAAATGCTGATTTTTCACCAGTTTCTCATGGCATGCAAGCAAATGTTGGTCATGTTCTTGTTTCCACCGTAGATGATACATTGTTATTATAATTATTTATTGTTATTGCTCTAGTGCCCAGAGATGGTGAGCAGGAGTGACACTGAACTCATTTCCAGGCTGCCTGTCCCTGACTAGAACACCAAATAACATCTGTCCTAGGTAAAAGGGTAGTTTTGTTTTGGTTGCAGGTGATGTATTTTAAGAGGAACATTAAATAAGTGTTTAGAGTCCAGCCATTCCTACCAATATGCTGTGGATGTTTTAGCAAGAGGTTCCCAGCAATATTTCATCTCCCCACTTAGTTTGTGATTAGGCGTGTTTCCCCAGGCTGCTCCCATACTACACCCACGGGTTACCTGGCAGCTCAGCACGCAGCTAGAGGATGGAAGAGAGAGGCACTGAGCGATATATTACTTTGTTCAGCCGTGTACACTAAAGGGTGTCTCCTGGCCACCGCCAGCCCAGGGCCCCGGGGGTACCAATGACTGGGCTGGGCTCTGAGCCGGCCTCGCTGGCAGGGTGCCAGCGCTTGAGCCCGGAGCAGAGCTAGACCCCCGGGAAATCACAGCAACGCTGGCTCCCGCACGCCTGTCCCAGGGGCGAAACGCCCGCCCCCTGCTCCCTGCAGGCGGCGCTGCCGCAGCTGCCCACGTGTTACAGGCTAGGTCTGTTTACTGCCCCAACCTCGGGCCGGGGAGGAGGGGCAAAGTTCCCCGCAGGCAGCCAATCCCGCAGGGTCCCCGCGCCGCGCGCGCTAAATTCATCTCACCCCTCCCTGGGGTTTGACTGGCTGGGGGCGCACGTGAGAGCGACAGGCAGCTCCGCAGCCCCGCTGGTCGGGTGTCCGCTTTTGTGACAGGTTCCCCCAACGTTCGGGACGTCGCAGGGCACGTGGTCGGCGAGGGAGCCCCCTCCCCCTTGGGACGGGCCCCCTTTCCACGGGCCCTACCCCTCCGCCCCACCTGAGCGCCGCGTGCGCTATTGTCACCCAACCCAACATTCCAACTCCGAACGCCCCGCTGTTCGCCGCCGGCTCCCCTCATTGGCCCACCTGGGTCAGACTGAGCGGCGGGGCAGCCAATGGCTTTCGGTATCCAAGGAGCCAGCTGGCCCCGCCCTTCGCAGCGCCTGCCGTAACAATATGGCAGTAGCTGCTATTGGTAGGGACCTGGTGTGAGCAGCGGCGGTAGTAGCTGCAGCTGCTCAGGCTTCTTCTCACCGTGTGCGCCCTTCTCCAGCGTCTCCTTCCCCGCGGCTGGCTCAGGGGAAGGACGGAGCCATGGCAGGTAGGTCGGGGGGCCGGAGCCGGAGCCGGGCACCTGGGGAGCCGCACGAGCAGGGAATGCACGGGGGAAGCTGTCCGTATTGTCGTGCCCCGCTGCCCGCCTTAGCCGCCGCTCTCTGGGTCCTAGCGCTGGCGAGAGCGGGGTGACACCGTGCCGGGCATTGTGTGTTCCCCCGGGCTGGGCTCGGCGGCTGCGGCAGGGCTTGGGGGAAAGGGGCCCGGCGGTGAGTGAGGAGGCTGGAGCCAGACAGAGCAGTTGTGGCTGGAGGACGCCTGGGTTGGATGCAGCAGGGGAGGTTTTCTTCTCCTGCTCTCCCCAGCGGGAGGGGAGCTCGCTCTATCGTGGCGCTGGATGGGGGAGTTCTCGGCTCCAGTGTATCGCTGAGCCTGGAGCCGCTTACAGCGACGCCAGCCCGGGGTTAGGGGTGGGGGTACGGACTGCGGAGCGAGTGGCTTACCCGTAACCTCGGGGTTGTCGTGGAAAGGCGCGATGCGGACTGGAGCTGGTAGGTAGATATTTGCTACAATGACAATGGGATCGGAGGATTCCTTGTTCGCAGAGGGGTATTTCTACAGATGGAGCTGAGTGAGCAGCGCAGAAGGGAAAATGGTTTACCCCCCCCAACTCCATAATCCCTTCCCCTCATTTACATCTGAATTGCTCAAAGATCAAAGCCAACATTTGTTCGGGGTTATTTGGTGTGGCGGGATACGTCCTTTATGTGTGTATTTCTGCGGCGTGTACGCGCCCGGGGCATTGTACATTAGGATGCCTGTGGAAGACTTTACCACTCGAATCACCATGCCGCTTATTCATTATGCTGCTGCAAGCTGCCGGTGCAGTCCTCTTGTCCTGCTCGCCGGGGCCTGCTTTTGTTTACAGTCTTCAGCTGTGGGCATATTCAGTGAATAGCGTTCATACTGAGATCGCCTTAACTGGTCCTCAGAGTGGTTGACAAGTTGGTAAGAGATTGTTTACTAGTTGTCAATTTCATAAGCTCCCTTTTGAGAGCGGATGATGCAGAGGTATGCAAATGTGAGCTTGATCTTAAAAGATTTTGGACCATAGAGAATAATGGATCTTGTTTCAGGGTCTGCCCTGGATCATGGTGTCAGAGGCTGCCCTTACAAGTTTCAGGATTCCAACTTTCAAAATGATTGCTTAAAAAAGCTGTCAGACTTGTGACCATCTTGCCATAGGCTGTCTTTAAAAAATTGTCTGTCTAGCTTTGCAGTCAGGTAGAATAACACTACTTTGAGACCTGTATATAAATAATGAGAAGAACATGATATTTGCTGTGTGGGTTTCCTTTATGATTTTACTTGTCATATGTCAGTGAATACAGAATCCTCTTCTCTCTTTACCGTTGAAAAATCCCATGCAGATAAGTTAAACTTTGTAAAAATCATAACTTAAGTATTCTGTACGTTGTCTGATTACTACATGGAAATGCTAAAAGAATGCAGTTAAAGTGTATATTTTGAAACCAAGTTGTTCAGTAGATATTGAACAGAGAATGTGTGCTGCTGCATGTGGATATATCTGGTTTCTAGTGTATAACTTGGAAGACTGTAAATGGATTACTCCTTCAAGGGGTGTGTTAGTGGAATGGAATTATGCATGTGCATGATGGAGGGCGGGGGGTGGAGTAGACCTCTGTAGAAAATGCATCAGAGAAACTGTATAAAATCTAGGAAAGTCAAGGTTCTAAAAGAAGCTGAACTTCACTTGTTTTGCTCTAGGAGAGTTATTCCTAATTTTTTTTGTACAAAACCGTAAATCTACTATATTTCAACATTACATATATTATGGCCCTCATGCTGCAAACATTTAAGAATGTGCTTAAATGTAAACATGGTGAGTACTCCATTGAAGTCAATGGGACTATTCACTGTGTGTAAACCTAAGCAAGTCTTTGCCGGATCAGGATCTAAATAAGTGAAAATGACTTAAATTACTACTCTTAGGGTCTGCTTGTGCAACCATTAAATTAGCAAGCACTTATTTATGCACATAATCTGAGCCTTACATGGAGCTACTCGCATAAGTATAATCTTGAGATTGCACAAGAGGGTCCTTAATTTCTCTGAGCAACTGAAGTGCAGTGTTTTGCATAAGGTCACAGAGAATTCAGGAATGAAAATTTTTAGAGAAGAGTTGACTTTTCCTTATTTTAGAAGCCCTTTCCCACTAATATTTCTAGTTCTGTAGTAGTTTTCATCTACACCGGCCAAACTGGAAAATGCATATTTAATAGTTGTCAAGCAGTTCTTTACAGCAATAATACTAAACACTGTAAATTAAAATAACTAGGAGAAACTCAGATCCGTTGAGTGATTACTTCTGGTGCCTAATTTGTGATAAGAGCACCTATTTTTCTTCCTGTATTATGGAAAAGCTGCTGCCAATTTCAGTGGCACTTCAACAGCGTGATATAATTTATTGAACAAGGGCAAATGAGGCTTAGTTTCATCTTAACTATATGGGCCCTATCCAGCAGAAAGCTGCTTTCTGGATAAATAGCAGGAGGAGTCCCTGTTCTGAGTATTTGCTCCTTGTTAGTGTCCATGTAAAACCCTAGTCTGCCCTTTCCCTAGATGGAGTCAGTTTATTCAACCAGACTGCTCTTCTTAGCATACTACATATGACAGCTGGGCTCATTAGGAGGCAGTGTAATCTAGTGGATAGTTTTTTGTCTCTTTATAAAGTCTGTCCTGCCGGGATTGTCTCTTGCTATGTGTTTGTACTGTGCCTAGTATAATGGGGCCCTCATCTTGGTGGGAATGTTGGCAACTACTAAATAATAATAATTGGACTGACTCAATGTGTGTGTTTCGAGAATGATGTTCTACTTTGCTAGGAGCAAGGCCACTACATCAGCACTTTTTGGGTATCTTCTCTGTAAATTGTGAGGAAAGCAAAAATTTCCCACTAGTTGTGTATAGAAGAGGAGGAATTTCATATACAGAACTTGTCTCTCTGGTATGAGGATGCCTACACAAGGGCTACTCTAGTCCTATTAAGACTGTAGGAATTTTTGTGGGCAGCATAGCTCAAGGAGAATTGAGGGACAAGTTAGGGTCAGGAATTATATTCAATTAGGCATTTATAGTCATGGGGTTTAATGCCTTTTCCAACAGGATAACTTACTCTTGTGGCCTTTCTTTGCTCTGGTTTTGTATTAGTGATCTTGAGTGATGTCTTTGTGTGTCATTAATAGCCATATTCTGGTGTTCTTACTCAGTCATTACACAGGTAAAACTCACCTTAGCTTTAATGAAAACATGACCTGAGTAATGACTAGGGGCTTCAGAAGTTGGGTGTGTGTGTATTCAAACAATTATCAGAGGGGTAGTCTTGTTAGTGTGTATCCACAAAAACAACAAGGAGTCCGGTGGCACCTTAAAGACTAACAGATTTATTTGGGCATAAGCTTTCGTGGGTAAAAAACCCACTGCTTCAGATCTCCATGCATCTTATGCTCCATGAAAGCTTATGCCCAAATAAATCTGTTAATCTTAAAGGCCTGATCTACACTATGCATTTAAACCGAATTTAGCAGCATTAAACCCTGCACCCGTCCACACAACAAGGCCCTTTATATCAATATAAAGGGCTCTTTAAACTGATTTCTGTACTCCTCCCCGACGAGAGGAGTAGTGCTGAAATTGGTATTGCCATATCAGATTAGGGTTAGTGTGGCTGCAAATCGACAGTATTGGCCTCTGGGTGGTATCCCACAGTGCACTATTGTGGCTGCTCTGGAAAGCAATCTGAACTCGGATGCACTGGCCAAGTAGACAGGAAAAGCCCCGCGAACTTTTGAATTTCATTTATCCTGTTGCCAGTGGTGGAGCTCTGATCAGCATGTAGGTGGCGATGCAGTCCAAATTCAAAAAGAGCTCCATCATCGGACCGTACGGAGGAGATAACTGGATCTGATCGCTGTATGGGGAGACATCTGTTCTATCAGAGGCTCCGTTACAGAACAAAATGAAGAAAGCATTTGAAAAAAAACTCCAGGCTACGATAGACAGAAGCCACAGCATAAGTGCTGTGACAAGCGTAACGGGAAGCCAAGAATCAAATGGACGCTCATGGAGGGAGGGGGGTAGTGAGACTCCCAGCTATCCCACAGTCCGCGGTCTCCGAAAAAGCTATTTGCCTTCTGCTGAGCTCCCAATGCCTGAAGGGTCAAAACACCATTTCCTGGCGTTCAGGGTATAATGTCGTCAATTTACACCCTCCCCCCCCCCCAGAAAGAAAGGGGAAAAAATGTGTTCTGCCTTTTTTTTTTCAGTGTCACCCTATGTGTACTGCATGCTGCTGAAGAAGAGGGTGCTGCAGCGCTGAACACCAGCATCCCCTCCTGTGGCAGACGGTTACAATATGACTGCTGTACATCACTCATCATCCGTGAGTGCTCCTGGCTGGCCTCAGTAAGTTCGCCAATGGGAATGAACTCCCGGTCATTCCCGGCAAATGTACAGAACAGCTGGTAATAGTCTTCATCATAGCAACGAGGCTGAGCTCCATCAGCCCCACCCTTTCAAATGTCTAAAGAAAAAGATTCTGGTAGCTGCCTGGATTATCATAGCAGCACTGGATTGCCGGGTTACCTCTCCCCCACCACCCTTAATGTCCTGCCTGGACTATCAAAGCAGCTGGAGGCTTCCTCTCCCTCATTTTATCTCACTAAAACTCAGTGTTTCTTATTCCTGCATTCTTTTACTTCATCACAAATGGGGGACACTGTCACGGTAGCACCCAGGAGGATTGGGGAGGCCTGTTTGCCCCAGTGTGGAGCTCTGATCAGCATGGAGGTGGCGATGCAGTCCCAAATTCAAAAAGAGCTCCATCATGGACCGTACGGGAGATACTGGATCTGATCGCTGTATGGGGAGACAAATCGTTCTATCAGAGTCCGTTACAGAAGAAAAATGAGAAAGCATTTGAAAAAAACTCCGGCTACGATAGACAGAAGCCACAGCATAGGTGCTGTGTGACAACGTAACGGAAAGCCAAAGATCGACCCTGCCTACCTCTTAATGCTATGGCTTATGAAGCCATAAACGGGGCAACTTGACATCAACAAGGAGCAATTCAACAACTGGCTGAGCAAGTGCAAAATGACTGAGTGTACCCTTGGCTGTTTAAAAGCCTGTTGGTGATGCCTGTGTGGGAAGCTTGACCTTGCCAGTGACAATATTCATATGCTTATAGCCACGTGCTGTACGCTCCATAATATTTGTGAAGGGAAGGGTGACAGCTTCGCTCAGGGCTGGACCACAGAGGCTTAGCACCTGTAGACAGAGTTTGAACAGCCAGAGACCAGGGCTATTAGAGGGGCACAGCACAAGGCCACAAGGATCAAGAATGCCTTGAGGCAGCAATTTGAAGCTGAAAGCCACTAATATTTGTTGCTATGCTCGGGAGCGCAGATGAGATAGCTACGGGATAGCTACCCACAGTGCAATGCTCCGGAAATCGACACTAGCCTCGGTACATGGACGCACACCGCCGAATTAATGTGCTTAGTGTGGCTGCGTGCACTCAACTTTATACAGTCTGTTTTACAAAACTGGTTTATGTAAAATCGGAATAATCCTGTAGTGTAGACATACCCTAAGGTGCCAGCAGACTCCTAGTGGTTTTTATTCAAACAATGCCGACTATGTTTTGGGTTAAAATAAATAAGTTGAAAAACTGCCTCTTTAAGAAGTCTTTTTGGATTCACTGATTAATCTGTTAGAATGAATTTCTGTAAATCCTGCTTAATCTATTGAATGACCCAGCTCTTGGATCCATTTTTGGAAGAGAGAGACATGAACAACTTACTGTACATTTTTTCTGATGTGTTCAGAATAATTTTTTGTGGCTATGCAGGATAACCATTCTGTAACCCTGAATGCAGAATAATCCCCCATTACCCTTCGTGATATCTGGTTCAAGAGATCACTACTTTCGGAAATTAAAAAGAACTGTTCAGTGCTGGATTTAACAGCTATTAATTGCAATATTTGCTAATTGATAAGTTACACTACACAACATCACTTATTCAAGGAACTAGGTGTTCCTGCTACAGTGATGAGCATGGTATAAATAACTAGATCGATAGAACTACTAGATTTTTAGCAACAGAATTCAAAGTTATGGTTTCCACAGCAACTATTACTCTGCCCCCCTGCACATATGTAATATTTTTCCATTTCTCATTTAGCTTCTTATGCTTTTACCAGATTAAATACTCCTCCCTGCTCACATTTTGCTCTTATTCCTCCCACTCTCCTTTCTAGCTCCTTCCTTTCTCATTTTATTGCTCTCTCTCTGCCTCCTGCTCCCACTCTGAGCTTCATGCCTCCTTTTGTGCCACCTTCTACTCTCAGTACAGCAGGTGCATGCATGCCTGAGGAAAAAATCACTACTTGTCCAAGTGCCTTTTGTTTTCCTTCAGATCTTTCCATTGTCTTATGTATCTGTTTCTAGCTGTACTAGGCACTGTGCAAATGTACAGGAAGCAGCACTCCCTGCCATGAACATCTTGCAATCTAAAAATAAGATACTCCCTGCCCTTGGCTCTTTATGTGAAACCCATTCCTCCTTACTTGATGCCTTCCTCACCAGTGGTGGCTTCACGCTGTCCTGTATCTGAACTGTTGCCTTGTGCCTTTTGTCTGAGTTAGATTATAACATCTTTGGAGGAGGAATTATGGTCTTGTTTTGTAAAGTGTTTGTCATGTACACTTTTATGGTGTTGTATAAATTGCTTAATGCATATATGCAATGTGGCTGGAAGATGGTTTCCAGAGCTTCTGAACTTTGAATTTTGGATGGTTTTGTCATTTTAACTTGGCGTTAGCATATTTAATTTTCTTGTTTTTAAAAAAAGAATCTTTGGGAAGAATTTTTAGTAAGTAATGCATTAGAAATGCACGTGCATTTCTCCGAATATGTATAAACTTTAAGTGAGCAAGCAGATTTTCAGTCTTTCAAATAAAATTCACTTCTGGGTTGAGAACAAGCATTTTGGGGACTGACATTTTTCACATTTTAGTTACAGCATAAACCAGTTAAAAAATAAAAACATAGAATGAATGCCATCTCAACCATAACTATAAGAACTAATGAAATAAGTACATTCTAGCAAAAATGAGTAAAAATTAAAAAGCCTGATGTGAACCAAAAGGTAGCCAAGTCAGTAAACATTAAATAAAGGATTCTCCTTTTTGCTGAGAAATCCATTCCAAAAAGGAATTGAACTGGAAATGTCTTGTATCCAGAATCAGTGGGGCTACCTATTGAGCTAAAGGATAATATGCTTGTCTATTAGAAGTTCTCTTTGAAGCCTCTAAGCAAGAGGGTTTCTTTGCAGAAAAGGTAAGTGTTCTATGGTCCCGTTTTCCTTAGAGGTTTTTCACTGAAGTGCTGACTAGGACCTTAGTTTTAGAACTAGCCATTCTACCAATGTATTTCAAGTCAGTTACTTTCAAAACAGCGGCTGTATACACAATATGGACACCCTCCAAATTCCAAGAGGAATTTTTACTAACTTCTAGTTGGAGGCATTTTATTTAGTCTACTTCACTTAAAACTCAAGAATTGGTATTAGCAGCAATTCCATAAAGTGATTTGCTGGTTATCTGGGGACTCTTAGGAAGAAGGCTTCCTTGAAAATTGCTAGCTGAGATACAAGGGTGTTACAAACAGGGTTGCCTCTAGGGTCTTGCTTTCTATTTTTTTTAGTAACCTTCCAGATCAGTGTGTGTGTTCTTTTCTATGCATATGTATTCCATTGATGTGACTTGTGCATTAGAGTGCCCATCCCCTTCCAGATTGTCAGCAGCCTACAGTTTTAGCTAAATAGAATGGGGAGCATGATTCTTCTCCCATGAGTTGATTTTTAAATGAAATTTAAACCCAATCATCATCTTTGATATGCTGCCCAGTTATAGAAACAAACTTTCTCACTGATTAAAACTGCAGCTGGTAATGTCTTGAAGTAGGCTGACCAATTTAAATACCTTTGACTCTCAACTAGATGTCTTTTTGAGCAAAATATATGGATTATATTCTCACCACAATGGGCCCAAATTTAACTGCATTGTGCAAATTAAGAATCTGAATTTATTTGCAAGGCAGCAGGTTACTGTTCAATAACTATTATTCACCTTGCATAGTAGGGATATTGCATGTTGGGTGAGATAGCAGAGGCCCGTAGTAATAAACCACCTGGGAGAAGAGCCAGATAGCATTTACTAGAGTAAGATCCATGTATTTACTTCCTTGTGTATTCAGAACCCATCATTGTGCCCTGTGCAATCAACTTGATTGGCGCAGTCTGTCTGCCAGCATCAGCACCTTCACTCAGAAAATGTGTTTATATCTTGACACTAGCACGTTTTAGGTTTGCTTCTTTCCATTGCAGTCTGCAAGTACACCGTTTTCTCTTTCTTTCTCTCTCTCTCTCTCTCTCTCTCCATTAATTTTAGAGTGCCTCGAGCCAACCCTTATGAGGAGCAGAGTATTGGGGCTGGAGACTGAGATAGTTGGAACAAGATACCTAATCCATAAGTAGGGCCTTACCAAATTCATGGCCATGAAAAACACATCTCAGCCTATGAAAGCTGGTCTTCTGTGTGCTTTTTCCTGTACTCTGCAGATTTCATGGGGGCGACTAGTGTTTCTCAAATTGGGGGTCCTAACCCAAAAGGGAGTTGCAGGGGGGTTGCAAGGTTATTTTGGGGGGGAGGGTTGTGGTATTGCGATCCTTATGTCTGCACTGCCTTCATAGCTGGGCGGCCGGAGAGCAGCAGCTTTGGGTCAGGTGCCCAGCTCTGAAGGCAGCGCCCCGTCAGCAGTGGCACAGAAGTAAGGGTGGCAATACCATACCATACCATGCCATCCTTACTTCTGCACTGCTGCTAATGGCAGCTCTGCCTTCAGAGCTGGGCTCTCAGGCAGCAGCCACTGCTCTCTAGCTACCGAGCTCTGAAGACAGGGTCGCTGCCAGCAGTAGCGCATAAGTAAGGATAGCAGTACTGCAACTCTTCCCCCCTCTCCCAATAACCTTGTGACCACCCCCCCGAACTCCTTTTTGGGTCAGGACCCCTACAATTACAACACTGAAATTTTAGATTTAAATAGCTGAAATCATGACATTTACTATTTTTGAAAAACCTGTGACCGTGAAATTGACCAGAATGGACTGCAAATTTGATAGGCCCTTTCCATTAGTATTAAAAAAAAAGAAACAGTGCTTATTTTAAGCATAAATGCGGGAGTGGAGGAGAATGAGAGAGACTCATCACACTCCCGGGGCAGGTCCTCAGCTTCTGATGTCAATTTGTCATTGACAACTTACACAGCTGAGGTCCTGCTTCCTAGGGTCTTCCTGAAATAATAAAACAGAAAGAGGATGGTAAAAAGTCATTGGGTAAGGCTCAGAGGATAATAGGTCCAAACTCTTTATAAAAAGATATATACCCTAAACAGAGGAAGACAGTTCCTGTCTCAAACAGAATACAGTTTTAAAAGAGATGAAGATAGGCAAAGGATGAGAGAACAGGTTGTGTACATTTTCTTAAGATCTCCAGGGATAACTGCAGAAGTTCCAGAGAATATCAGACTTCCTTGCTTGCCTAAATAGGCAAGGAAAGTAATCACCTGCATGTAGGCAGAACAGTTTTCAGATATGTTAATAAATCTAGCTTTAAAAACTCCAAACACTTCTTCAAACAAGACACAATATCCCTTCTATACTAAGGTCTTCATATGTATCTACTTAGAATAACTTTAAATGGTTGGGTTTTTAAACTTCAATCTTCAACAGAAAATCCTTACGTTTATTATAAAACTTAAAGCCCAAAGTGCAATAACAGACAGGTAACAATTTCAGTGCTTTGAATACTATAGATACTTAAACTAAGGGCTGTCTATCCTGTGAACATAAGTATTGTGTTTTATAATGCAAAAAGGTTACTGCTTCATAGTATTCAGTACATCTTTCTGTGTAATTTCTTCTTTCTTCACCCACTCTGTTCCAGCTCTTATTATACAGTTTTCCCTCCCCATGGTTAATCTAATCAAGGGATAATCTAAATTCAGATGAACTGATTTTAACCCCCTCTCTTTTTCCCCCCCAAAAACAAAATAAAAACACACACAGTGGTTTTTTTTCCTAATCCAGAAAAGTTTCAGCTGCAAGCAACTGAAAATAGTTATAGAAATATAATCTCAAGCAAAATTAGAATGTCATTACTGAAATACTGTCATGGATTTTAAACATGTTTTCGCCTTCATTATTTGTGACATCTCATTGAGCAATGGTTTATTGACAATTCTATTTTACTTCAGATAATCACATTATTTATTGAAGGACAGTGAATTTTTTCCTCCCTCAGAACATTAGCCTTAATTTAATGCAAGTAGTTCTCATACACATTAACTTGATTACTCTTTGACTGAGTGGCTTATTACAGCAATAAAGGTTTGGAGGAAATGTCCAACGGTAAGTTGAGAAATGTATTATCTGCAAAGCTTCACTCAAAGCTAAAGGTAATCTGAAATGCAGCAAGTGTCCCAAAAATATCTGTTTTCTTTTCCCATAAATGCCGCTGCTAATTCAGAAGCATTCTGATTCTCCTTGGGATCATTACTTCTGTGGAAAGAATGAGTTGAAAAGAAAGTTTGTCTGAAGTTTCTGGGTGCCCTTTACAGTCTGTTTCTAGCTGCAATGAGTTTGTAGATCTACTATAGGAGTTCATACATGATGGTTGTTGCCTGTTCTAGCTGGACATGGCAGTTTGAATATCCAGTGTGTTTCCATGGCTTTCCCTCAGTTCACTTCCCTGTGTCTCAACCATCTGCTTTTTTCACCTGCCCGCTGAAGACTGATGGTACCTTGTCCTCAGTCTAGCCAGGACTCTCACAGTACATGATTGTCATAAACAGATAGCTAAGGGTTAATGTCTCTTTCACCTGGAAAGGGTTAACAAACGACACCTGACCAGAGGACCAATCAGGAAACAAGATACTTTCAACTCTGGGTGGAGGGAAGTTTTGGGTGTGGGTCCTTTGTTCTGGGTCTGTTGTCTCTCTGGGCTCTGAGGGTGATCACACTATCTCCAGGCTCTCTAATCTTTGTTTCCAACTTGTAAAGTACAGTAGAAAACAATATAGGCTTTTATCATTGTTTTCTCGTATTGCAGTGTGTGTTTTGCTGGAATGTTTAAATTTATATTTATTCTTCCACCTAAGCTGTTTATTCATTTTTTGTAAGGTAACTCAGACCTGTAATATTTTCTCATGATTACAGAGAACGATTTTATGTCTTTTCTTTCTTTATCTATTAAAAGCTTTCTTTGTAAGACCTTTTGATTCTTTTCTAGTTAGGCGCTCAAGGGATAGGAATCTGTGCCAGGATATACTGTCTCTCTTGGGTGAAAGACTGTGAGGGAAAAAGGAGGAGGGGGGAAGGTGATTGTCCTCTGTTTTGTGTAATTCAAGGAGTTTCGTCAATTTCCAGGGTACCCAGGGAGGGAGCCTTGGGGAGTAAAGAGGGGGAAAGGAGTGGTGTTTTCCCTTTGTTGTGAGATCAAAGGCATCTGGTTTGGGTCCAGGAAGTTTTGGGACAGGGTAACAGGCACTGGATATCCGGTTCGTCGCAGCGCACGGATCTAAGCTGGTGAGGATTCATGCATGGTACCCAAATTTGGAAACCGCTAAGTTCAATATGGGATTACACCTATATGACAATGATACTCCCTGTCATAAACAGGATGGTTAGGATTAATGCTTTCTAACCTTGGAACAGGACCGTTAAAAATCTTCACTGCCTAGCTAACACCTGATCAGAGGACCAATGGGGGGAGAGAACAAATGCTTCAAAAGGAGGAGGGAGTTTTTCCTTTGTTAGAGTTTCAGTTTCAAGCCGGAGTGGAAAGATCAAGGAACCCACCTCTTAGTCAGATAGTACGTTAGAAAGAATAAATAGGTTTATTGTTTTTCTTTGTAACCTGTATATATGCAATTAGAGTAGAATACAAATTGTGGTATCTTTTTTGTGTAACAAATTTGTGCCCAGCGGAACATCCTCTATGTTTTGAAACTGTTTGTCTGTGAGAATAGCTGGTATGCTAATCTCTCCCAGAGGGTTTTCTTTTACTTTTCTTTTCTTTAATTAAAAGCCTTTTTCTTAATACCTGATTGATTTTTCCTTGTTTTTAAGATCCAAGGGATTGGATCTGGACTCACCAGGGAATTGGTGAAAGAGTCTCTCAAGGCTTTCCAGAGGGGAAGGTTCTGGGGGGAAAGCGAGTGATCCAGACACTGAAAATTCTGGATGGTGGCAGCGATATCAGATCTAAGCTAGTGATTAAGCTTAGAAGTGTCCATGCAGGTCCCCACATCTGTACCCTGAAGTTCAGAGTGGGGAAGGAACCTTGACACTCTATCACTTTGTTTGCAGAAAGAGACCTCGGTGTTAACCTTTCAGACATGAAATTACTTCAGCAGAATGTTGTGCATGAATGCTGTCTCTGACTTCTCCAGACTTAATCTTTTTCTCACTTCCCTAGTCTGTTTATTCTCCTATTGAAGTAGTTTTCTGTGAGGTTAACTTGCCTTAGGAGTGATTGGAAGTTAATTGATTTCCTGGATTGCAACACCACTTTAGATTTATTTCACTGGAATTTCAAGGTCTGGAATGTTTTCATTCATCTTTTCTTCTTAATTCTTTCTCACCTTTCTCTGGGTATACTTCTTCCCCACCCCCATCCTCTAAATGCTAGTCTGTGGAGACTCCTCGATGCTTGGTTAATATATAGCCTATAGCCTGGCTTTTTTTTGTCTGGTGTCTTAGGCTGCCTTCCATTCAAGCTTCTAGGCTAATGCAAGTAACTGGTAACTAGTGTTTTTTTTTGTTTTTGTTTTTTTTCCTCCTCCTTCTCTCCCCCCCCCCCGCAATAGTATTGCAAGATAGAAAAAAATCTTGTTCAGTACCATCCTTACTTTTGAGAATTCAGCTGCAGCCTGCTAGGAGAAAACCTAAAGGGATACAGTCCTATTAGAAACCATATATATATTTTTTGCATTGATCTTATAGAGGAGCCGTACTCCAATTTGCAAGTAGAAATTTGTTTTTCAACTTACAGAACCAGTGTAAGACCTGGATGTGAAGCTGTGTTCATTTTGGCTTGTGCAGCATCACCAGACATATTCTCCAGATGGAGTTCTGCCCTCTATTATAGCTATGCAACCTTAAGGCCTTCATTGGGATTGCAGAGGTATAATAAAGTACATAATTAAAGACAACAGGGCCCAACGAAAGGAAATCATCAATGCTGTCCATATGTAAGCTGGAAGAGAATCTCAATCATTTTTTATTTTTTTTGTTTTTTCTTTTTGTTTGTTTTCTGTATTTTTTCATTTTTTTTTGTTTATTTATTTTTTTTTTTTCTGTTTTTAATTGGTTTTAGTTGTGATGGAGTAGGGGCTGTCTGTGTGGGGAATGGGAGATCAGGGGATGTCTTTAGGTGAGGGACATGATCTTTAAGCCTGTAACCTGAGCCAGGCAGGGGGGAGGGGGTGAGGACCTTTGCTGAGAAAATTTGACAAAGGAATTTGCCGGCGGGAGGAGGGGCAGGTCAGTTTGGTTTTGGGGCTGTGTGGGCGGAATTCAGGGTATCCTAAGCTGGGATCCAAGCACCCTGAAAGCCCAGAAGGACTGGATGGAAGGGTCCTGACTGTGCCTGCAAGCTCTGCTGTAACCTGTGTTCCTGTTGTCCAATAAACCTTCTGTTTTACTGGCTGGCTAAAAGTCACTGTGGGGTCCAGGAAGAGGGGTGCAGGGCCGGACTCCGCCACACTCCGTGACAGTAGGTCTGCTGAGTAAAAAGATACTTGAAAATACCAACTCTTCAGACCAGAACCACACTGTAAGCAGGTGGAGTTCTCATCCTGCTCATGCAATAGTACACGCACCCTGATACTATCCCCTTCTTGAGGGTTTTTCTGATGCCTGAAGCAGAAACCTCAGCCTATACAGTACTTGGCTTTTTCTAGAGTTTATCCTCACCTGTTAGTTTCCTCTGATTTAGAGCTTGTCTTTACTGCATTATTAGCTCAGGCTATAATTTGAGTTTTGCCCCTAACCTGATTCCCATCCACACACAAACATCTGAGGCTCCACTTAAGTGGCTTTTTAAGCTTGAGCTGGCTGGCTGATCAGAGAGTGTAGGTCGAAGCTTGTCTCTTACTGATTCTGGAGCCTGTAATGCATTGGGAATGCAGCGGTTGAGTCCAGTTCCTCTGAGTTCAGTCACTCAGTGTAGCTCCTGTTTTGCAGCATGGTAACTGATACTTAGGGCACGTCTACACTGGCAGAGTTACAGCGTTGGCAGCTACCGCGCCGCTCAGAGAGAGCAGAAGGGAAACCGCTGTTTTGTGTTCACAATGACAGCTGCCTGCACAACTGTGTGTTCATGCTTGCGACACTTGCAGCGGTATTCGGAGCGGTGCACTCCGGGCAGCTATCCTACAGAGCACCTCTTTCTCTTTTGTTGCTTAGACTTGTGGAGGGGCATCCTGAGTCTTGTTCCAATGCCCCATGATGCATCGCTTCGCATCCCAGCAGTCCCTGTGCTTCCGTCGGCATTTGGCACCATCTTTCAAAGGTTTGTGTACTGTGTGCCCTGCCTTTTTCGGGCAGCAGGAATGGATCCTGAGCTGCTGACCAGTATGCTGCTTGCTCTGACCAACATGTCATGAGTGGCAGTGGAGTTATTCTTTAAACTACAAAGGCAAGAGGAGTGTGACATTGCTGTTGCCATGCTTATTAGCTATGACACTAGATTGCTTATGGCATTCATGGAGGTGTTGTTCACAGTGGAATGCTGCTTTTAGGCTTGGGAAACAAGCACTGAGTGGTGGGATCACATTGAGATGCATGTCTGGGATGATGAACAGTGGCTGCAGAGCTTTTGCATGAGGAAAGCCAGAATCATGGGTCTGTGTGATGAGCTTGCACCAGCCCTGCAGCGCAAGGATATGAGAATGAGAGCTGACCTGTCGCTGGAGAATCGCGTGGCAATTCCACTGTGGAAGCTGGCTACTCCAGACTGCTACTGATTGGTTGCTAACCAGTTTGGAGTGGGAAAGTTGACCGTTGGAGTCATGTTGATGGAAGTGTGCAGGGCAATTCATTGCATCCTGTTCTGAAAGACTGTGACTGTGGGCAATGTGTGTGGATGACTTTGGACAAATGAGCTTCCTTAGCTGCAGAGGGGCAATAGATGGCACGCACTTTCCAATTCTGGAACCAGACCACCTAGCCACTGAATACATTAATCACAAGGAGAACCATTGAGAAATACCCCAGGTGCTTGTGGATCACCGTGGGCGCTTCATGGACATTAATGCAGGCTGGTCTGGAAAGGTGCATGATACGTGCATCTTTCGGAACACTAGACTGTTCAAGAAATTGCACGCAGGGACTTTCTTCCCGGACCAGAAGATCACCATAGGAGAAGTCGAAGTGCCCATTGTGATCCTGGGAGACCCTGCCTACCTCTTAATGCTATGGCTTATGAAGCCATAAACGGGGCAACTTGACATCAACAAGGAGCAATTCAACAACTGGCTGAGCAAGTGCAAAATGACTGAGTGTACCCTTGGCTGTTTAAAAGCCTGTTGGTGATGCCTGTGTGGGAAGCTTGACCTTGCCAGTGACAATATTCATATGCTTATAGCCACGTGCTGTACGCTCCATAATATTTGTGAAGGGAAGGGTGACAGCTTCGCTCAGGGCTGGACCACAGAGGCTTAGCACCTGTAGACAGAGTTTGAACAGCCAGAGACCAGGGCTATTAGAGGGGCACAGCACAAGGCCACAAGGATCAAGAATGCCTTGAGGCAGCAATTTGAAGCTGAAAGCCACTAATATTTGTTGCTATGCTCGGGAGCGCAGTGCTTGTAATGCTGGGAGGTGACTGGTGTACATGATGCAAAAAGGGGGCTTAACATTATTGTATGTTGCTTTGCAGTGCTCTTTTTTGCTTTCACTTAGAATAAAAATTGCTTTCAAACCAACACAATTCTTTTTTTTTTAAAAGACAACAACCAGAGGAGAGAGTCAAACAAAAAAATTCATCAGTAGGGAGGGGGACAGGGGATGGCGGAAGGGAAGGTCTCAAGAGGAGGAGGGGTCCTGGGATGGCTACAGATTTGTGTATGTCCAGGTATCATATCCAGCCTTCTCCTTTGGAGTACAATGCAGCGGGTACTGAACTTCAGCAGGGCCAAACTCTAAAGGGATGGGTGTTGAATGCAGTGGGTAGTGGGAGTCCACACTGCTGGACTGTGAGGAGAGAGGAGTGGAATGCTGCAGGTAGAGACTGGAGCCAGGAGGTTGATAAGTGTGTTGGGAGTGGGGGCGCGCTTGAGAAAGAGTTTAATGACAGTGGCTGCAGGGGCGGGTGGGCATGGAGCTGCTTGGTTTGAAGAGCTAGTATTGCCTGGAGCGTGTCCACTTGGCAAGAGCCACTCTGGGACTTCTTACTGGTGTGCCACATTCTCCTTTTGGTCCCTCTTCTCGCTGTCCCGTCACTCCTTCAATTCCTGTTTCTCGGCGGTGGAGTGCATCATAATCTCACGGAGAAAGTCCTCCTTAGTTCTTTGTGGCCGTTTTCTAATTCTGCGCAGCCGTTCTGCCACTGATAACAAAGAGGGAGGCTGGGCTCCCAGGGTCATCTCTGTGAACACTTTACAGAAGCAATATTGTTTGCAACACAGACAACACTGATTCAGTGCTCTAAAACACGGCCAGTACTCTCACACCTGTCACTAGCTGGCTGACCTCAGGCAAGCACCCATGAGCCATAAGACCCCCAAAATGGTGAGTAGCTGCAGGGGCAGGGGAAATCACTCTTCCCAGACCCTGCTGTACACTGGGCACTTGGCTCTTAGGGAGAGCCAGCACTGTAGGGGGGCCAGATAATCATTCCTGTCCCCGCACTTTCCACAGAATGTGATCATTATGGAAGATGTCTTGCTGCTGAGGGTGAGCAGGGAATCAAGGGAGGGTCTTCTCCAAGCCTGTGGCTTCCATCCTGGCCCCTATGTGGCTTGCCTGTGTGCAGCAGTGGTGTCATTCCGTCCTCCCCTTCCACCCCCCATTACGGCAAAGTAGTGTGGGAAAGTTACTGTTATTGGAGCAAGAAACAAAGCAGCTCTGCCGAGAAACCTGTGGCAGCCTGCTTTCTGCAACCCTCCTTCCCCCAACAACTCACTTCAGTAATTCCAAAAATCAGATCCACTTACCAGGGGTCTCCTCTCCTGTTTGCGCTTCACCAAGATCCGACTGCTGTGACTGGCTACCCTCCTCTGGGGTACAGAAGAGCTCCTGACTGCATGCATCTCTGCCTCTGAGCCATCCTCTGCTTCTGGGTCCCCCTTCCACTCTTCATCCAAGATTTCCTCCTTCTGGCTCAGTCCACTCTTGACTGGCACACAAGCCAATGAAGTATCCACAGGGACCTTCGCAGTGGAGGTGCATTTGTCATTGAGTATTGCGTTCAGCTCTTTGTTGAACCGTCAGCTCTGGAGTGGTGGTTTGCCTCCTGCGCCTTGTGGTAGGCGTTCTACAGCTTCTTCACTTTTACCCTACAGTGATCAGACAGGTGAGAACAGGCATTATGGGACACCTCATGGAGGCCAATTGCAGAGCTGTAATCGCTACACTGGCACCGTAGCACTGTAGCCCTGGTGCAGAAAGCTCTGCACCTCTCATTGGGATGGTTTTTTTGTTTGTTTGCACTCCAGCTGTGCAGTTTCTGTGCACGTAGTGACTTGGCAGTGTGTACGCCTTGGGAGTTACAGCGTAGCAAGCTGCTTTACTGCGCATAAATTTGCTAGTGTAGACAGCCTTACTTGTGCTAGGCTACCTTGAGCGGAGTAACTCAAACTAGCTGTTGCAATGAAGACAAGCTTTGGTCTGGGTTCTCAGGATAGTCAGCAGAATAATTCTGCATCTCCTAGCACAACACTCTTTTCACAGACTTCAGGCGCTACTTTATCAAATGTATGAAGAAACATACTATGTCATCTTGGAAAGTTGAGGGTTAGGGATGAAAATATTACACCAGTACAGATGAAAATGCCATGAAGGCATAAATAAGGATTAAGTAGCTTCCTTAGATTTCCATTGCAGGGAAACGCAAAGGCAAGAGTTACAGGTCAAGTTAGATGTTTTCCTGACAACATGGGCAGATATGAAAGGAGGCAGTAGGTTGGGTGGGATAATGAAGTTTTGGTTACTCTTCTTGCTACTTCAGGTTTTCAGGTAAGTTTTGAATGTTTGGAGCTGGGGGAAGTGAAAGTGAATGAAGGATGTGATGAGATTGAAGGAGACAAGTCAGGAGAGGGCTGAAATGTTGGATCATGTATAGAATTAGATATAGTTTTCACAGAAGCAACACCAAACGTTGAATTAAAAAATGCTGTCAGCAGATAAGTTGGAATGGATTGAGAAAGAGTGTGGGGTGGGGCAAAGATGGCACTGGAGAACATTAGGAGAGTCCCTTGCCAGTCACCAAAGGAATGGTTAGATTGGCATATGTGAAACCAAGAGAGCAAGGTTTCTGAGATTGGGACAAACTGTGACTGCAGTCAAGAAAGCTGTCATGGTTTACGGTATATGTAGGTGAAGAAGGATGAGAGTACACCAGAGTTCTATGAGATTGTAAAGCACGTATAGGAGGACAGACTCGGGACTATGGAAGTTACAAATGGGAAGGTTTTTCTGGGAAGGTGAGGAACAAAGGCCTTTAAGGGGAAAAAGACTTTGCTGAGAAAAGAATGAGACAACAGCATGTGAAAGAAAGCAAGTGCAAGGGGAATTTTTGAGGAGGTGGTGATATGGCAGGACTTCTGAGGAAGCTGGGAAAGGTATCAGACACAGTAAGTATCTGGTTATTGCTGTGGCACACAGAACGGTGGATGAGTGGTTGGCAGGCAGGATGAGACAAGATGAGAGGGAAGAGGATCTTGCATTGGTTACTTTTATTTATTGAAAGACTGGTGTTTGAGAATGTATTAATATCCAGAAGAGGGCGGAAAGCTGTGGAAGGATTAGTTTGGAGGGTTGATAGGATTGGAACTGCAGTGGGGCTGGTTATGATGACCTCCTGTGAGAAATTTCAAAAATAAAAAATAGAAAAATTGAAATCTGCAAAATTCAAAATGCAAATTTTCTCCAGGGAGGTGAAACAGGGTGGAAGAAGAGCAGGAAGCTCACTGAAGAGTAAATGCTAGTGCAGTGAATAGTTGTGGACATGATGTTGGGTCACAGTAGTCCATAGGGAGGTTTTATCCAGAGTCTAGTGATATTTTCAGATTTTGTGGTTTAGCTTCAGACTAGAGAGATGCCATTGCTACCAACAGCGGTTCTGGGGACTTGATTTCAGAGTGTCGTTGTAGGAAGTTATGGTCTTCTGAGTGCGAAGGAGGTGAACTGGTTAAGAACAGGAGAGTACAGATGAGTAACCATGCTGGAAGAGGAGACTGGAGTGATATAGAGAGAGAGTTTTTCAGATGGTCAGGGTGATGAGATTTAATGGAAGCTCTGGAACGTGAACAATTCTGTTTGAGAGAGAGTTGTTGGTTTGACAAGGAAGTGATCATATGGAACACTTTTATGGGGCAGGCCCGCTAGACAGCCTGTGGAGATACCAGAATACTATTGTTACGTGCTGCCAATGAGACACATCCCTTTACAAAAGGGATGTCACTTTCTGCACCAGCTTCAGTTTCTGAGCTGTTGTCTGATCTTGCAGTAACAAAAGCATGGCGTATTGCATTGAGTCCTGCCTCAGAGGGGTTAAAAACAGGTGCAGATGGGGTGGGGGGGAAGCCTTCCGCCTGACAGTCACTATCTGACCGTCCAACAGATCCTCTGCTTGTAAATTTCATTGACAATCAGGAGACCATACTCTCAGTTGGAGGGGCTGATAGAAGATCTGGCAAGGACTCATTTTCCCACAACTTACCAATATCACTGTTGTATCAAGAAGGCAAGGTACTAACAAGCTTCAACAGGACTTCATTTTTACAATGGAAACCTCTTTACCAAGCTGCAGCTGCACCCTCTGTAACTCTCACTCCACCTCCTCAACTCCTTCCCACTCCTTCCTGATTCCTGTTCTTTCAGACTCCCAACAGCCAGTGCTCCCAGTTCTAATAATACAAGTAGCATCTAAACACCACAATCACCTCAGCCTTATTCATTCTCAAACAGGCCCTAATTGCTACCATGCAGTGAGAAAGTCAACCAGTTGCATGTAGGCAGGGCAAAATGGAGAGAAAGCCGAACATCATCTCCATCTTAAAAACACTTCATTTCATGCCTCCTAGTAGCCCCATCTGTATACACACTGAGCAAGATAAGTGATGAGAGAGAGCCTAGAGGAACCCCCCATGAGAGAGCCTTTAGAGCAGGAAAGCAGTTGCTCAGTGAGGAAAGAATAAAGCTGCCCTAAAGCAGCCTCATCTATTCTTCCTCAGATCCATAAGCCAATCAAACCCCACCCCCACATGATCAGTAGTATTGAAGGCAGTTGATTGATCCAGTAATATCTGCATGGACCCCTGATCCTTATTTGTTGCCAGGAGTAGATCACTGGCATAGTGAGGTTTGGAGCCAAATTGATACAGGCTGTGGAGTTCTGAGTTGCCTGTGGTCTCTGAGAATTGTCACCACAATCATCATCTTTCTTCAGAAATGAAAGATTGTCAGCACCAAGTGATGGTTTCTTGAATAAAGTTCTTCGTTATGTTTGGTTTGGTCAGGCACTTCTCACATGGCTTCCATAGATTTGCTATATTTACTAATTATTATGTATATTGGTGTTTGAGGGATTTCTTCTTAACTGTTCCTTATCTTCTACTGGATGTTTGATGAAGTTATAGAGTTAAATCCTATGAGGAATGGAAGAGCTCCCAGTGACTTCAGTGGAGTCAGGATTTCATCCACAGTTCTCAATCTCTGGCATCTCACTTATTTCTGTGTTTATAGGCTGAGAGTCTTAGAAGGCAGGATTGTGAATTCATTGCAGTAACTAGCAGACAGAGAAGTTGGTTGTGAGTAAAGACACTCCAGCAGATACACATACTTGCCAAAATAACTTAGTGGATACAAAAAGATCAGAAAAGTAAATTTGGTTTTTGTATAAATTCTTTCTTGAGGTTTGCTGAAGTATGAAGATCCCCTTTTAAAAATAAGGTGGGCAATTACTGTTTTTTTTTTTTTTTTGTTTGTTTTTTTGTTTAACATCAGTTGGGATGAACTAATTTAGGATTAATGTGGCAGTGTATGTAGTTTCAGGATAAACTGATTGCTTTGCATCACTTCTGAATGTAGCTTTCTTAAACCGTTTATAGATTTTTTTTCATTAGCGAATGAACAGAACATTTAATTAAATGTACATTAAGCGTAAAATAGTTTCCAAGAGTCTTCATTAGATCCTTTTATTTCTTCTTTGCTGGAAATAAGATGCCAATAGAGAAGAATATGTCTTTCATGTCTATCTGATACATGTTTCTTCTTGGAGGGTGTTTTGTATGGCAAGACTGTTATAAGTAAGTGTCTTGTCTTTGGTAGCAATTACCACAGCTTGCAATTGTGGTTTCTAGTTCAGAACAAAGCTGTCTAGTGAGTAATGATTGTTGACAGTTGACTACATTGGAGACTTCTCTTTATTACTGGAATGTGAATTCACCAATTGCAGCTAAATTCAAATTATAGATTTATAATTTTAGCTGTAGGGCTTATCACACTGGAATATTTTATTTCATCTGTTGTTAAACTGCCTAAGTCTATGTTGAAGGTCTTACTTAAACCTACGAAGCAAGAAAATGTTGCATTTTGACTGAAACAGCATTCTCCATACCAGTTCTCTTGCTCACCCACACTGCATCCTGGTTATAACTTAAGTATTGCATTGCATGGGGTATTTAAACTTGCTCACTATTTGGAAATCTCTGCTACACTAAGGCACATGAAGTCCCAAATGCCACCCTTATTCAACCCAGTTTACTATGTGGATTTTAATCACTTGAGTAGCTGCATGAGTGCAAATGTCCAGTCTGGACAGGTAAAGCTGTTTGCACGTTCTTCAAATGGAGGTATGTTGTACTGGTGGAAATTGTGGTTTATAGGAACTTTGCCTTGTCTAGGCTTCGGAGCTTGTACTGGTACCAATGGCTACAACTGGGGCAAATTACCCACTCTAGACAGTTCCTCAGATGTGAATTTCCTTACTTCTTGTGCCTTGTAATAAGACCATTAATGCTACTTGAGCATTTTTTGTGGCTTAATTTTCTTACTAATAGTGACATTAAAAATAATAAAAAAATTCTTGAATGCAAATGTCTGAGATGCTGCCTGACTCAGAGTGATTAGGGGTTTAAGTTGTGGATTAGTTGTAATTATTCTTCTGAAATCATTGTAGTACATTGTGTCAGTGCTTGTCCATGGCTTTTTTTGAAAAGTATGTGTGTATGTATATATAATTTGCGTAGAGAAGTATTTACTGCACGTTGACTCTTTTCATAAATGAAATTAGTGTAGTTTAAAATTTCAAACTTAACTAAAGACTTCAGTTTTCTTTATGGACAAAGTTTTCAGAACATAATTTTAAATGAGCCCCCCCTTCTCTTAACATTATTGGAGAATTTGAAAGTAATAATTTCTTAATTTCTACTTTTTGTAAATTCAGAAATACCACTTTTTTTAGTGTAAATTAAAAGAAATTTCCTTCCTGGACACACAGTATCACTGTGAAACCAACATGCCAACTGGACAGAAGATCTTGGGATGATATTTAGATAGCTGTCTCAGAACAGAAACACAGCCTATAGACGGCTTGTCTATATGGTGAGGTAATGTGCTCTATAGGGGTGTGACTTCTAAAGCACGCTAATAAGTTGTGTATTAATTTGTCTATGTAGAACCTGGTGGGGCACTTTAATGTAGTGCTGTTTGAAACCGCACTATGTTAAAGTGCACTAGGGAACCTGTACTGCGCACCAGTAGGGTCTACATGGTCCAATTAATGTTCAACCAGTTAGTTTGCTTTTGAAATCTTCCCTGCCCCCCATAGAGAGCATTACCCCACCATGTAGACAAGTCCCATGAGTGTGGCTGCAATGGTGGAGACCTGCACTAATGTTATCTTGTGACTGGCTGAAGTAATTTAGAGCCTTGGTAGCAGTGATGCAAACATTAATGCTCACCTTGTACTATTTTAACAAGTCAGTTGTTGTGCCCTTACTTATTATGGTGACTTCCAGTGGTTCAGTCAGGATTATGGCTCTGTTATGCCAAGTGCTGTCCAAATACATAGGAAGACAAAATCCTTGCCATGGAGAGTCTGCTATGATCTAGTAATGGGCTACAGTCTATGTGCACAATGTTGTGAATTGACTTGCCAGTGTCTGGGTTTTGCCAAAACAGCCTCATGATACAGTAGTTTACCTGTCCTTATGAGCCTTCTTCCTCTTCACAGTGTGCGGAGGGCTGGGTCCCTTAAGAATTACTGGCACCCAGTGCTGATTTGCACCTCTTATTTAATGAAGCTGCTGGATATGTCTACACCAGGCCGATCCCCTTTCCATGCTCCTATCTGGATTTCAGAGCATGCGCTTCCCTTCAGCTTTTTGAGTGTAATTCTAGTGACATCACCACAAAGTCATAGGGCACATGATGGGCAGAGGGGCTAGCATGAAGAAAGGGCAACAGTCTATTGTGATCGACTAGTCGATTCTAGAGGATCTTGCAGTCAATCATGATCTTGGGTGGCACAGCGGGGCTGCTGCTAAGCCAGGCTCCCTGCCTGCTGCGAGCCCAAAGGATGAAGGGGTCTCTCTCTGTGCACTGCTTCTGTCTGCAAGTACCGCCCCTGCAGCTCCCATTCCCCGGGAATGGGGAGCTCTGGCCAATGGGAGCTGCAGGGGTGGTACTTGCAGAGGGGCAGTGCACGGAGTCATGTGCTGCCCCCCCGCACTGTGAACCCTTCGGCCCTATCCCAAAGCTCACACTCATTCCTGAACCGCTACCCCATCCTGGTGAAAGTGAGTGAGGGTGAGAAAGAGCAAGTGATGGGGTGAGGGGGGGATGGAGTGAGAGAGCTGGGCCTCGGGGAAAGGGTGGGGTAGATCGTGGGTTTCCCTTAAATTCAAAAAGTGATCTTGGGCATAAAAAGGTTGGAGACCACTGGTATATAGCCTCATCCAGGAAAGATTCCAGGTTGACTTTTTGGATGTCTCACATCAAGAATGAAATGGTCTGAACTGTTTAAAGCCTCAACAAGGTTGGGGTTGGCCATTCAAGACTTGCTGGGGACAAACTGCCACTGAAGCACGTGTGTGGAGATGCTTATCAGCTCACTAATTGCATCACTCACTTCTGCCCTCTTGGACCTAACATGGCTAACATCGCTGTGGCTTGGTCTACTCTTAAGATCAGCATAACTACATTGCATAGAGGTGTGAAAAATCCACACTCCTGAATGGCATAGTGTAGAATTCTTCCATCGACCTAGATGCTGCCTGTCATGGAGGCTGATTACCTACCCCGATGGAGGACATAAGTGTCTACACTAAAGCCCTGCTGTGATGCTGCTGTAGCATTTTAAGTGTAGACAAGCCCTCAGTCAAACTAGTGATAAAGTCTGTGCCTGGCTGATAAACTATGCTTGTGCTCCTTGCCCACAACAAGTAAAATCTAGACTTAAATAATTTATATTGTCCTTATGAATCTGAGTAGACAAGCTTTCTGTTAGTGAAAAAGGATAGGCCCTTAAATGCAGCAGAATTTCTAGGTGCAGCTTTCAAAAAGCCATTCTTAGAGTGGGAGGCTGGATGGGAAAAATGATTATAAAATGGAATCTTTATTAGCTGCTCTGACTTCCTATTAGGGTATTTTGATTTCTGGTCTAATTGGTAGAATAAATGACTTTGCTATTTTTGTGTCAGCTATGAGGAAGTAACTCTGCTTTTTCATAAAGGCACCCTACATCTGTGGAAAAGCAAAGGGGCTACGATGAACAACATTCAGCTAATAAATTTGGAAAACTTCTACAATATCCTTTCAGTAAAGGAAACTCTAAATGTGGTGGGGAGGGGGATAAAGGGTAAGGGAATACAGCAGCTGACTTGTGTGGTAGGTGTGTTTCTTGGAAGTAACGTAATTAAAGCTATTCTGAACTGATAAAAGAGCTGTTGTACTTTGGTTTCCATTTATATGAAGTTCTAATACACACTTTCTATATAACCAAGTAGACATTGTGAAAACACTGAGTTGTGAGTCTAAGGGGGTGAGATGGAGTCAAACTGCCATTGAACTACTAGAGGGAAATCCACACCAATTAAATGACTTTATTCAGTTTTTGAAGTTGTACCAGAAGAGACTGTGTATGCGTCAGAATCAACCTTTGTTCTGATGTTTTCCTTTTAGGGTTGGAGGCCTGGGTTGTAATCCACTGTATTCCTGACAATGGGGAGGTGAATGCTTACAGAACCTGTGGTGTCAGGGTAATTTTAATGAACTGTTCTGCTGACTTAGACTGGACTGTTGCAGTTACAAACTCCTTCTTTTATGACTTGGTGTGTATTAGACTCTGGGTTATTTATTTATTTAGTCTTCCCTTTATATTCCACTGTGTGGTAAGCAGCCTCTAGACATCAGACCCTGTCTTAGGCTGGGACAACCGGGCAACTGCCCCATGTCCTGAGCATTTGTTGGTTTTACTGACATATGAACAACCAAATGATTCTCCCACCTTACAGTGGGTCCCTGCATGCCACTTGCTTCCTATTCCCCCGACCACTTCAAATGTGTAGGTTGTGTAATGGGGTTTGTACTGAATTCTTGTGTGTGCATAGGGCTGGGTATTGTTATGCCCCAGTGGGCAAAATAGATTCATTGGCAGGGAAGAGGAGGCCAGGAGAGCTGATCTTCTCGAGTTGCTGCAGTATTAGGCCAGCAAGGTATAGGTCTAGCTGTGTTCTGAATCTCTGGTTTTAAAACAAAAATGCTGTACGGTGATATTAACCGGCCCATACCAAGAGATCTGGATTCTTTGTGATGTGTAAGAGGTTCCTTTCTTTTTCTTCAGAGTAATGGGATCATTTTGCTTTTATTTCTATTTTTAATAGTTGAAGAATACTTTCAGATCTGCTCTAAGCAGCAAATCTGGACCCTGTGTCAAGCTAAAATGAACTTGTGGGTGTGGCACAAGAGGGGTGTGTGTGTGTGTGTGTGTGTTTCCCCACTCTCCACCCCACGCGTACACACACACACACACACACACACACACACACACACACACACACACACACACACACACACACACACACACACACACACACAACCACACACACACACACACACAATCTTCTAAATTGCAGAGCTGCTCCATTCCACTCCTTACTTCTGACAGTGTTGGAGGAACACCTTAGAGCAGGGGTTTGTGGAATCCACAAAAGCATGGCCTCCAGATTGAAATCTTACAGCTATCAGGAGAAAAAACAAAAACCATCATCCAATCATCAGAATGCCTAAGATGGATGTGGCAGTAGGAGCTAAGGAAACTGGTCTTTACAGAGATGGCTGTTGTCTTTCCCCCATCCCCCCACGGAGACCAGAAAATAGAAACCTGTCTTTAGCAGAATTCTATGATTGTCTCTCAGTCGTAGCAGAATTTGTCCCATCTACCAGAGCAGTCATGGCATGGCACATGGAACTGAAAGAGCTCGGGAGTAGCGTGGCAAGGCTGGCCATTAACCTTTCTTTGTAGACCCCCATGGCAGACTCCCTCATCTCACCCCACTGTAGAAAGCCAGACAGCTAGTGATGGATTTCCCCCCATTCACACTGCAGAAACACAGATTCTTAGTAAATTTCTGGAAGAGGAATTTGATCCTAACTATTATACATCTTAAAGTGGAGATAGATACAGGTAAGATACAGCTTCCCTGTCAGGAAAGTCCTGAAGATCCAGTGGGTTATTCTCTCTCAGATCGGTCGCCAAAAATCAAGCCAAGTCTCTTCTTTGCTTGCTGGGAATCATTGTGTCAGAAGCGGAGATGGCAGTGATGAAATGTCTCCAGATATTCACCCTCTCCAAATGGCTGAGGTCACAAAAGTTAATGAATAGTTAAACTGCCTCTACTGGGACTGCAGCTTATTCCTTGTTGGGAAGGACAGAAGAGGAGGTTCATGCATGGTTCCTCTCTGTCAGTGGAACAGGAATGATCAAAGTGAATATAAGTCTCATGGGTTGAGGATCCCACTTGGGGACCCATACAACACAAGGTCTATGGTCCATGGAGCAGCAGCAACAGCCTAGTGGAACTCCAAATGCTCAGTCTTAAGGGAGCTACAGTTGGCTCTACAAAACAAACACATCCTTCTTGTGTCAGACAACTTAACTGCTGCAGCCTGCACAAATCGACAAGTGAGCACAAGGGATATCAAACTGTTTCAGGATGGGTACAGACTGTTCCAGTGGGTGCAGTGTGGTATCCAGACAACAATCCAGGTAAAAGAACTGATAGCAACAGGGTGGATTGGTTAAACAAGAAGAATGGTCTCTAACGGCATGGCTACACTGGAAACTTTAAAGTGCTGCCACGGGAATGTTCCTGAGCAGCGCTTTGAAGTGCAAGTGTGGTCGAGTGCGAGCGCTGGGGGAGAGCTCTCTGTGCTCCTGGTAATCCACCTCCATGAGGGGATTAGATCCGAGTGCTGGGAGCCTGTCTACACTAGCGCTTTAAAGCGTTCAGACTTGCTGTGCTTGGTAGGTTGATTTTTCACCCCCACCCCCACCAGCCAGCAAGTTAGAGCGCTATAAAATGTAAGTGTAGACAAGCTGTAAGCTAATTAGTTTGCGACTCACTTAGAGAAAGCCGGGGCAGGCTAAGAACAGACCTGTTTGCGTAAGTAAACAAAATTCCAACATAGTTCTCCAGAAGCCTTCGCTGGAAAACAGTGGCAGTGAATACTGCTCTCATAGTTCTGTCCAGCCAATTTCAGACCTTCTCTTATGTCTTATTACAAACCAGTTCAGAAAATCTGGAGAGAGGGACCAAGTCATCCTGCTTTCCTCCCCCACCTTCCTCAGTGGCTAAGAAGGCTTTGCTTTTTGGACCTAGCAAGTTTTGTGTTAGGCTTTAATCCCTCTTCCAAACAGAGCCAGCTTCTCTCAAGCCCAATTCAGGATCCAGAGCTCTGAACATAGCAGTGTAGTTGTTGAGTGGAAATCTTTGAAGAGGGCTGGATTATTTGACACAGTTTCCTAGTAGCTAAAATCTCTGTCTGTATGTTATATTTCAGTTCCTGGGGACAGCTCCAATGCTGGTGCAAGGAAAAGGGTGTAAATCTGTGGAAACTATACATAATCATCATCCATGCCAATGGGAGATCTGTCTTGAGGATAGGTGGATGCCTTGCCAACTGGGCAGGTATGTACTCTTAAGTTAACGCTTTCAGTTCCTTTGGATTCTCAAACTTTCTTGCCATCGAAGAAAGCAGCAGAAATTTTAATAACACCGAAGAGATTCGTTTGCCCTACGTGGAATCTGAATGTGGTACTACACGTATTAATGTGGGCATTATATGAACGTCTAAATTCAGTGTTTATTTCCTTACTATTTATGAAGGATCAGCAGGTTTCATATCTGAGAAAAAAAACATAACTAAGCAAATTTTTTCTTCCCAATATATCTTTGCATTCAGGCCTCACTCAGTTCCACCTAAATTACTCATGCGCAGTCAGGCTTAGACTCAAGAACATTAGAGAGAGAAGATGAAATGATGTGTCAACTTGCCTCCCATCTTGGCGTGGTCACTGCTCTGCAAGTGTTAGAATAATACATATATGAATTCCTAGGAGATCTTCATTGCCAGACTTCTCAGATGCTCATGCTTTGCCTATGTCAAGTCCAGTAAACTGAGGTATTTTGTCTTTGTTTTTGCACAGGTAGCAGTAAGCGTTGTTGTAATAAGTGTAGATACAGCAGAAGTGTTTGTCATCAAAGGGTTTGATGCAAATGTAAAATCTTCTCTTGACACCTTTCTTCCTTCCCATGAGTACTTTAAATCCCTCTTTAGACTGTGGGCGGAATTGTTATGCAAGACACTAGATCTGTGTAAGAGAAGGTATCTGAACCTGTTTGTACTTCAAAGGCTGACACTGTACCTTCTTCCTTTATCCCCTTTAAAGATCAGCTTTTCTCCTTTTGTTTGCAGGAAGCTTTGGGCTTTTCTTCTTCTCCATATCACAAGCTACAGGAAGAGGCAATTTATTTTTGAATTATTATGGGTAGCAAATCCCTATTGCCGGCTGCAATGTCCAACCACCAAATACTTGACAGGATGGTGAAGGCTATTTGGGCTCATACTTGCCTCATAATCCCAATCGGTGTGAAATTGGATGATTATATCTGCCATGGCTCCTTATTCCCACCCATTCTGTGAGCTACGCTGTGTTGACAGTAGTTGGGCTGCGAAGACACTTTTGTGAACATTTGCACAATGTAGTGCACCTGGGGCTTTGGAAAGGCCTTGTTAGGCCTTACTTAACACTCACGTATACTATTGTTGGATATTTTTGGAAGGATGAGGAAAAACATACAGAATAGGTTTTCTTACGGGATTTATTTGCTTTCACTCTCCTCACTTTATATTTAACCAATTCCAGTCTCATCTTAGCAGGAGATGATGTACTTTTCTTTCGTCTTGGCCTTTTGCCCTCAAACCCTCTCTCCCCCTTTTCATTAAACCCTGCTATGTTCTGCCAGTGGTTTTTGATGCATATTTTTTTCCAACTTTAAATGGACAGTAAGAAAAGCAATGCATTTTCCTGTCTTGCACAATCACTGATTGAGTTGAACACTGCCAGAATTGCATCTCTGTTCTCATCCCTCTGAAGGTGACTGGAGTGTTAAAAGAGCTAGGAAGTGCCAGAATTTGGTCTGTTTTCTTTCAGAGTAACTGAAATATATTTCTGCATATGGTATCTGTGTTGTGACAAGTGTTAGCTGTTGCTGGTTTGTTTGTTTTTTAACTTGGTGGTGTACAGGCAGTAAAAGATATGGCTAAGTCTATAGATCTGAATGCTCCGAGTTATCAGACTTTTCCTGACTAAGGAGAGCTGCAAATTGAAGCTATGTTATGCAATATAAGACTAGAGCCCAAATTCAGTCTTAGTATGGGTAAAATTTCATTGAGATCTGTGTGGTTACAGTCACTTACCTACAAAGCTTAATTTACCCCTGATTTTTTTTTTCTTCTTTCAAGTTATCTATAATAGTGTCACTTCTCAGGGGATGCTCTTTATAATTTTCCTTATGATTGGTAGGAGAAGAACACTTCTATCCTTTAAGCTCTTTTGGAAGATACTCCAGCAATTTTCCACTAACCTGTGCCAACATTTTGCTTCACTTAAATTATGTTGGTAAGAGCAGGAAAAGAAGTCTTTTAAACAGTAGAAACACTGTAAAATTCAAGAAATGAAAGAATTGCACATGGCAAAGAAAAATGCCACTGTATATAGTTTTTGATTAAGGATAAATGTTAAAAGTGGACTGGAATGTTCTCTTTTAAAAATGCATAAGATTATTGAAGAACCATAATCAACATAATTCATACATAGACTTAAACTAAAATTAATTTAGAGTAATAGTTGAACTCTCTCCTCTCCTTTAAAACTCTTCGTAAGATTGTCCTGGCCAAATTCCCTCTGTCTTCACCTTCTAGAAACAACTAAAAACTCACTTTTCACTTATTTATTTTATATTACAATTGTGCCTAAAGGCCCTTACTGAAATCAGAGCCCCATCATGCTAGATACTGAACATACACTTAATAAAAGACAGTTCCTGCTCCAAATAAATTACAATCTAAATAGGACAAAGAATGGGAGGGGATGAAGAGAGCTCACACAGTAGGTCTGTGACCAGAGCGGGGAATAGAATCCAGGCCTCCCAAGTTGTATTCTGGTGTCCTGTTCATAGGACTACACCATTCCTCATGTCCCACTCTGTTTTACTGGCAAAATGTTTGTTTCATCCCCCTCTAGTGGCAGGTCCATCTAAGATAACAGCCTTCTACTGGTGCCAGTTACTCTGTTAGCTCAAGTAGTAGGGGACTGTGCTGTGGATCAAAGATCCCCATCCTGCTTATGGCTCAGTGGGGTGGGGGTGAATATGATTCCATTTGATGGAATTTGTTTTTCAATTTCAAAAAACCCACCAGAAGATAGCATTATAAATATCTATATTAAAAATGTATCGTTGTTGCAAAGTCAAGCACTCAGAAGTAGGAAATTCCTGCATTAAGGTTGCCTGTACATATGCATTATGGCATAGCCTTTTATTTCATGATCCAGTACTTTTTCCCGCTCCCCACAGGATTCCTGCCTCATTCAGGATGGTTCCTTTAACATAGACTTTCTTTTGTTTTTTTCTTATATTATATAATTTACGTATACTGTATAGTTCCATTTTTAAGGGGCAACTTCCTTGAAACCTTTCTCCTACCAAATTAGTCCACAGAAGAACTGCAAGACACATCCTGGTTTCTGCTATCCTGTTTTACATATCTCTTGTGGCTTTATGGAAATGCCATTTCTGTAACCTCCCAAGTGGTATGAATCCTGAGATTTAGATGCTAGAATGATTTGGGATATGCTTAATGCTTATAGCAAAGCTAATCCTGTTCTTTCCAAAAATAAAATAATCTTCATTAGATTAGAGAAGAGGTTGTTTTTCTAACTTTAAATTCTAAAGCTGTATGTAAGGAAATCAATACTGATTCTCATCAAATGGCAAAGAAAGGAGCTCTGTCTGAGTACTCCATTTAGCTGAAAAAGCATCTTAAGATCTTTTCAGCTTCTTCAATGAAAAAGCAGACTAGCTCAGTAACCAGCATTTCTACTTGACAGAATGATCTTTCCAAACCAGCTGCTGCTCGAGTAGCTGAAAATCTGTCCTTGCTCCTGTTTTCAACATGCTCGTTTTTGGAACTGCCATAAACTTAAAAATCCGTCATTACTCCTAACTGATTTAGAATCCTATGCCATTTTTTCTATTCTTCCCATCACCAAGGAGCAAAGTGGTTTGACTCACTCAGGCAAGACTCTGTTCACTAAGGACTACAGGATTTTGAGTCCAGAGTAATTTGGCAAATGAAGGGGCCATTCTTGATATAACCGCTTTTAAATTGTCATAGAGGGACTGCAGTTAGTGGAGTTACATCACATGTGAATTTGCCCCAAAGATCTTAAAACACATACCTATTTGGATGCTCTGTTTTACCTCTTGCTTTTTGAGTGTGATAACCTGGTCAGTGGTGGAGCCTGAAAGTCTAGTTCTGCAGCTTAATATGTTGCTTCAGGAATATTTTCCCCTCATCAATCTGAAAAGCAAACTAAAATTGAAAGTCAGACTAGGAGTAGGTGAAAGCAGAAAGGAGCTTCTTTGTGCATATGTTCTTTGTTTTTTCTAAACTGCAAAATTCCTGTTATTCCAGTGAATGTTCCATGTACCCCATGTTATAAATAATGTCCAGTTTGGCCTGTCTCTGTGGCTATGCCTATAGCAGGCTTTGCCGCTTTTTTGCCACTCCACTGGTGGTAGCAACAGTGTGAAGACTAGTATAGGCAGGGCTTGAGGTGGGAACTGGCAATTATTACCTTGAAACCTAATTTGTAAGTCTGATCTTTTGCAAACCCTCTTCAGAATTTATTTATAATCTCTTTGCTTGCCCTGAGTGCTGTTCTTATCACATCTTATAGCACATCTCTGACCTGTGGTTAAGTCTTTCGATAGGATGGAGATTTTCTGAAATCTGAGGCTTTCCTTTCCAGTTTCTTTTTGATGAAGAGAAGTTGAGCCCTTAGTTCCACAGGTGAATGAATTATGTACATAATACTAATATAATAGTATTTTTCCTCAGTCAGCCCGGGTCAGCATGTGATAGTGAACGGATGTATGTGTCTTGTCCTCACTCTCCTGCTCCATTTTTGTGAGCAGGTGGAGTTTTGAGAATGGCCAGAATCAGAGCAGAGTACTCTTCAAAATTCTCTATGCTGCCCTTGGAAAAGAAAAAAGCAGAGTAGACATTATAATGTGCTTGTGTCACACGCATCCATGAACCAAAACTAGGCTTGTATGTCAGATTTTAGTCCTTCAAGCTATGAGGTGAAGGAACCCCCCCCCCCCCCTTTTTTTTTTTTTTTTTTTTTTTTTTTTGGATGGAAGTGAGTTAATCCTAATGTTGATTTGGTTTTTTTTTTTTGAAGGTGGGGGTGCGGGGGAGTCTTGTGCAAGTTGTCATGATAGGGATCAGAGAAAGCAGTTGTACTGATGGAAATGCAAAGTGGCAGTGAGAGAGAATATACAGGAGCAAGTACTTATTTTTCTAGACAAGATGTCCTGTATCCCTACATGTATTAAAATATTTATCATGACAACACCGAATGTAGAGTGCTTTTTTATTTTTTTCTTTTTGGTATAATTTATAAATATTTTCCTATTTTTTCTTTGATTTGTCTGTATTATGTTATTTTGGGTTGAATGGCTTCTCTCTAAATGAAATGAATACAGATTTTTAACTGTTAGCCAATCCCTCCCCCCCTCCCTCCCTCCCCACTGTAGTTAAAAGCCTGCTCATGCATCCTGGTGTGTAACCAAGTAGATTTGAGGGAGTGTTTCAGCTTCTGTAGTGTCAGAGAAAGGGAAGGAGTCCAGGCCCAGCATTAGAATGACATCTGCAAGGAGTGGTTAGATTATAAAGATCCTTTTGCAATCTTAGGCTGGTGATGCAATTAATAGAAGTTGTTTTGTAGTATTGTAAACTACTAGGTCTACAGTTCTCAGAAAGATATCAGCCACTGCACATGCTAGACATTACATTTGTATACAAACCATACGATCTGCACTTTTGTTTTTCTGTTTCCCTTCCCTGATCTCTCTCAGTCCATCCACCCATACATAGAGTTGGGCAGGGATGGTTTCTTTTTGCATGTCTGGAAAGTGCCTAGTGTATCATGAGTGCTACCACAAACAAACAGAGGTGGATTGTCACAGCCATGACCTGGCTGTTCTAGGGAGTAAAGCTCCCCTGCTCTGCTTTGGTCAGATTGTGACTCCAGCCTTTGGAAGGGGAGTAGAATCTAATCTTCTTCTTCCCTTGTGTTTTGGGCTTTGGATCAGGCCTTATTAAGGACTTACTAAGTTAAGTGAAATTGCAAATAATATGAAACTAAAAAATCTTTACTTGTAAATATTGTAATTTGAAAGCATTTATTTGACTTCCATCTTGTTTGAACTCCAGTTATAGTTTTTTTAATCATATGTAACAGTGAAAATATTTTGTAACGTTTATAGAATTTTGCTACTGAATCTGCAGCAATGTGCTTGATCAAACACGTATTACTATCAAATTGATCCTCTGTTTACAGAAGAATGTTTGCTTCAAAAAATGAAAAATATAAAACCTTCCCATCTGATATTTGACTTCTATGGGAAGTCTGCTTAGTGGTTTGAGCATTGGCCTGCTAAACCCGCACGGCTGCCCAGAGGATTCAGGGGGCCTGAGGCAAAGCAACTTCAAGGGCCCCTTCCATAAAAAAAAGTTGCAATACTATAGAATACTATATTCTCATGGGGGGGGCCCCTGTGGGGCTCGAGGCAAATTACCCCACTTGCTGACCCCCTCTCCTACCCCAGACCCAGGCAGCCCTGGGAAAAATAAACGTTTAAAAACCTTCCGCATCTCGGCACAAACCCAGTTTTGAGAGAACTTCTTTTCAAGTCACCTTTACAAGATATCACTGGTTCTCAGAATCAGCTAGTGCTAGAAGGCACTAAAGCTCACTCAAAGAGTTGGACAAATATTTTCCGTCAAAACTTTTTCTGGATTGAAAACTAGGGATTTTGAAAAAGCAGAAAAAAATCACAGACAATATCTGCTTTCCTTCAAAAATTTTTTTTTTTTTTTAATTGAAAAGCTGAAATTAGTTGCTAGAAGCTGAACATGGTTTGGGGTTTCAGAAGTGTGTGACCAAATATTTGCTGCTCTGCTAGTGTTTGTTTAAAGAAACAATAAAAAATTCTGCTTAAAAAAACCACAGCTTTTGACCACCTCAGCTTTGTGACGCAATGCCTGAGCCATCCAGTCAGAGATTTTTCAGGTTTCTGAACTCCGCGCTTCCTGGAATCATATCGTGTCTCCAGAACTTTGGTTCATTTAGCTTAGAACTATAAGAATTGCCATACTAGGTCAGACCAAAGGCCCATCCAGCCCAGTATCCTGTCTACCGACAGTGGCCAATGCCAAGTGCCCGAGGAGTGAACCTAAAGTAATGATCAATGATCTCTCTCTTTGCCATCCATCTCACCCCTTGACAAACAGAGGCTTAGGACACCATTTCCTTCCATCCTGGCAATGAGCCATAATGGACACTTATGACTGTCTGCTACGCTGCGCGGCTCCAACAATGAGATACTGTGGTGTCTAGAAGTATGACATACTCGAGAACTGAAGGGGCTGCGTCCGATGGGTCGAACAGTGGAACGTAGGCCAAAATACAAGGCTGGAATACCACGGCAAAATTAAACTCGGAAAGTCTACGGACACATAAACTCCAGCCACCCCAACCGCGTGCCGCAAAAAAATATATAACGATGGGCAGGAAGACCGTGAAAAGAGACCCAATAGCAACAGCTCTACGTCCCTAGATTATGGAAGTATCGGTAAGTGAAAGTTTTGCCTGTGATGTGCCCTAGGTCGTATCGCCCCTAATTGGGAGGCTGCATCGTGATAATGCAATGTGCTGCTGTGTTTTGGGTGTAGCCTCGGTGCGGTCGGGCATAATCCAATCGCGGACTCACTGCTCCGTGGGAAATGAGATCGCGTGTGTTTTTTTGGGTAGGAGCACCTGCTGTCGTCCGCCAAATAGTCGAGTGTCACGCTTCCGCGCGCCTCCTCTCGAATCGCTTCCCACACTATCTCTGAGGGCTTTTTGCGGGCTTCCTTGGTTGCTTAGGGCGGCCCCCATCTCGGAAGAAAATCTTGGCCGCCGGACCACATCCTGCTTGTTTTGGCGCCTCGCATCCAGGCTATGATACGAGGGCCCGCCCCCCCCCCAGACCCCCATTTGTGACCAAAACTCTCCAGGGCGGGGACCACCCAACAACCCCCCGTTCCCTGTCCCCTGAGTGGCCACTTGACTCCTTTCTATTCTCCGCGCGCCCGCACCTAGTCTCGACGACCCCTGGAACACCATAACTCCCTTTTCCCATCCCTGGATGCCCCCAACCGTGCGTGCCCCCTCCCTGTCACCCTGACTGCTCCTGGACTCCTGCCCTTGTCCCCCCCCCCCTGCGGCCCTGCCCCCTGCTATGCTGCTTATTCCCGCCTCCCCCTCTCCCGGAGCCTCAGCGCGCCGCATCCAGGAGTGGCCCTGGCCCCTGGACAGCACTGCAGCAGCCTGGCTCTGGCAGGACCGGAGCTTGCAGCTCTGCTCCTTACCATGCGCTCTGAGCAGGGAGGAGCTCAGGCCCCCACCTGAGCCATGCTGCTTTAGCTCTGTCCAGGGCAGCTCCTGGATGTGGCGCGCTGGGGGATGGGGAAAGGCAGAGCCGGGGATGGAGCATTCTCGTGGGGGCCCCTGTGGGTCGGGGCAAATTGCACCACTTGCTCCCCGCCCCGGGGGGCCCTGTAAACCTGGGTTGTGAGTTCAGTCCTTGAGGGGGCCATTTAGGGAACTGAGGTGAAAAAAAAATAAAACTGGGGATTGGTCCTGCTTTGAGCAGGGCGTTGGACTAGATAATCTCCTGAGTTCCCTTCCAACCCTGATATTCTGTGATATTCTATGATAAAAAAAATATGGTATGATATAGCCCTGAGTGATGAAATATTCTCTGATGTGAAGTAGTTTTCTGTTGGCTGGTGGACTTACCTTTTAGCCTTCCTGATTTTTTATTTATTTATTTATTTTTTAAAAAACAGTGGTTCACATTATGATACCTGTAATCCTTTGTGTAGCACTTTACTTCATGAGTAATCATACTGACTTTAATAGGTCTGCCTGTGCCTTAAGGCACTTCAAAATGAGCAGGCCAAATTCTGATACCTTTAATGTGATTAAATCATGTATTTTGATTTTTTTTTTTTTTTTTTACTTAGAACCTTAGATGATTAATACACTTGAAAAAGTATAAAAATAATTCAACGTTGGTACCAGTTTTACACTAAATAAAATATTGTCTACACTGCATTTTTCTTTGGTAAAACTTTTGTTGGTCAGGGGTGTGAAAAACCTCCACCCAACAGACAGTTTTGTTGGAAGGAGAGCGTCTCCTGCTGGCAAAGAGCAGCTACGCTGCGTACTTTACAGTGGCATGGTTGTAGTGGAACAGGTGTACCACTGTAGGGTGCTCTGTATAGACGTAGCCTAACATTTTTGGAGCTTCTGAATAAATCTT
The DNA here is from genome assembly GCF_003597395.2 of Chelonoidis abingdonii. NCBI lineage: Eukaryota > Metazoa > Chordata > Testudines > Testudinidae > Chelonoidis > Chelonoidis abingdonii. The sequence continues at coordinate 200,302,094 of NC_133769.1, read as the reverse complement.
CCCACAATATGAGCAGGCATGTTTAATTTGTATGGCCCAGGTTAATATGTCTGTACTCTCACTGGAATAGTTACTCATGCAAATGTTCCCACTGACACCAACAGGAATACTTGAGTGAGTGAGTGCTCATTCATGTGAGCAACACTTCCCTAATAAGGCTATGGCATACGCATGGAGTAAGGTGGTGCTACTCAATGTGGGCAAGGGAGGCGGAATCAGGACTAAATAAGCATTTTCACTGGATTTCTGGTCTAACAGTGTCATTCATTTCTCTTCTTCCACAGAGGAAGATGTGTTTTTTGGGAGGTTAATATTTCAAAAGAACAGTCGTACTGGGTGAGACCAAAAGTCCATCAAGCCCAGTATCCTGTCTTCCGACAGTGGCCAATGCCAGGTGCCCCAAAGGGAATGATCAGAACAGGTAATCATCAAGGGATCCATCCTCTGTAGCTCATTCCCAGCTTCTGGCAAACAGAGGCTAGGGACACCATCCTTGCCCATCCTGGCTAATGAACCTATATGCCATGAACTTATCTAGTTCTTTTTTTAACCCTGTTATAGTCTTGGCTTTCACAACATTCCACTGCAAAACAGTAACAATAAAAATTAGCAGCAGTGCTCTTTTCTTTGGACTAAAATTCTTGTGTTTCAAAGAAAAATCAATTACTGTAACACATTCTCCTTGACTTGACTCTAACATTTCTATAAAACTCCTACATATGACATTTTTCCTGGCCTGAATCTATTTATGCATGAAGTTAGAATTAACACAAACAATGCTTTCCAGCAAGACTTTTATCTGTTAAATTAATATGATGTGACGTGGCATCAAAATACATAATTTTTGGCTCTTTCTTTTAATACAATACGCCTCTTAATTAAAAGTTCAGAACCATCCCCCCAAATTATTATACGTTGTTGTTTTGTGGTCACTGCCTGCTGCAGTGCGGAAAGATTCTTAATTGAAAAAGGTTTTACTCAAAGAAAAGGGACTGGTCCTGCCAAGTGCTGAATGGTGTTTGTGAAGAGCTGGGTGCCCTCAACTCCCATTTAAAACACTGCTCAGCTTCTTGTAGGAGGTATTTAGCACTTCCCTTGTTTGAGTCCTGGTGGTGACAAAAGTAGGAGGGAAATACTCGTCTGTTTCTGTCTGTCATGCTTCATAATTACATAACCTGAAATGACAGTGTTCCATGGTGCTTTACTTTAGGCTCAGCTCATGTTCTATTTTGAACAGTAGACCCTTCATCTCTTGCACTCTTCTTCCCCTCTCTTAAGGGCCAGATCCGTAGTCTGTTGAAGTCCATAGGATGATAGATATTTTAAATCCCAGTCCTAGGATGTGGACTCCAAATCATTTGCAGGTAGAAGACTCAAACAGTAACTTTGTTTTTCTAGACTAACAGTGGGTATCTGTACACATGTGAGCAAGGACTACAGCTTGGTGCTCACATAGGCTTCAATCCTGCAAATGCTCACAACTGACAGAATTCTCGGTAATACCATGTTGTGCAGAATTCCTGTATTGCCTACAGTTCAAGCTCCCTGTCCTGCTGCACCACATTCTCAGGTGTTTGTTCTACAGGACACAGAGCAGAAGCTGGGAGTGGGGGAAGGCGGCATAGACCTTCCCATCAATTTCTGACCCTCTGGCCTTCTCATTCCCAGACATACCAACTCTTACGCATTTGTCACAAGAGATGAGATTTCTACAGAAAATTAAGCCTCACTCATGATCTTGCGAGAGAACTCTCAAAGCTCAAGATTTTTTTTTTTTTTTTCTTCAGCCCCAGGAGGGGCTCTGGCTGTCAGCCAGGGAAGTGGCAGAGGGGACACCACTGCAGACCACCTCCCCCCCATCCTCCCCAGCCTGGAGAGGGTGGAGAATCTTAAGAGAAGCAGTAGTGAGACTGGGTGGGCTGAACTATGGCCTAGGGGCTGCAGGGGAGCTGAAGTGAGGAAATGGGGAGAGGGGGTTGATGGGGTGGGGGAACTGAATTGATGGTGAATGCTAAGCAGATGGGTGAGTGCTGGGAGGGTGAATGGAGGGCTATCAGGGTCAATGGGGTAGGGGGACTGATCTGATAGGTTGATGATGGGCTGGGGGACTGAACAGAGTGGGGGGCTGAATTGAGGGGAGGCTGGATGGGAACAGAACTGATAGGGCCTGGGGTGTAGGATTAATTGCTGGGCAGGAGATGTGGTGAGAGCTCCTGCAGCAGGGGCCAAAATCACCATATCCAGCATAGGTGTTGTGTCTGTGGGCGCTCCAGAGGAGCGGGGACGGGGCACACTTGGTGGAGTGAGTAGAACTGGGCAGGAATAGGTGGGTAGGGCCTTAGGGGAAGGTATTGGGAACAGGGCCTGGGAATACGTCGGGGTTGAGCATCCCAGGGGAAAGGAGGAAGCTAGTGCCTGTGTTATCCAGTACATGCGGGAGAGTGGGCAACGCTAATTTGACACACACTGTGGATGGGCAGGGAGAGTTAAAAAATCAAGAGACTGACCTAAAAAAATAATCTTTTTTTAAAAATCTAATTTTTTGGGTGGGGGAAGGAGAGGGGAACTCATGAAGTTTGATCTCTTAAAGTTGACAGTACTGCTTTCCCCACTCCCCTCCAAGAAGCAAAAAGGCATCTGAGGAAGAAAACTGCAGGTTCCTGGGCTGTTTCTGTGTAGGAGGGAGGGGGCAGAGCAGCCTCTGAGTTACTGGGCTCTTCACAGAGTGAGAGCTCCACTTCCTCCTTCCCTGAACCTTGTTTGAAAAATGTAGTAGGCTAGCCTGTGCCCTTTGACTCCTGCCTCTGCCTCCCTCCATCCTGGCTCCCTGTAAAAAGAAGGTTGGTTCCATGACAAGGTCTCGGTCTCTCTCTCTCTCTCTCTCTCTCTCTCTCAGAAGCTTCTCTTGTTCTTTGCAGGAAGGGAGAAGAGCAGCCTCCAGAACTGTCAGAGGGCTAGCAGCAAAGACCCTCTGGGTGACAGGAGTGTAGCAATAATGGAGCCCTGCAGGGAGCAAGGGCCAGTCAGAATTAATTGTATAGGGTGTGGGCAGTCTGGAGAAGAACCACCCCTTTTTTTCCAAACCCTTCCTCTGGCATGACACAAGAAACAAAGGCAGGGACTTCCTCACCTAGCCCCCTTGTCTCTAGGGATCAGCCCCATCTTTGACAGATTACAAGCCCTGTTTGTTTAATTTTCACAATGAAGAAACCTTCTTAGATACAGGTTGTAGAATTAAAAACCATTAAAATTAAAAAAAAAATAGTTATAGGATGATTTACAGTAGCCCAGGTGTTCTGCATTTTATTTGTCACATTAGAAGCTTTGAAGATTGAGAGGTATGAACATGAGTAATTGAATTCATGGGCAATCCCATTAGTTCAGTAGGCCTTACTCATATGCTTCCTGTCATGCAAGTTTAAGTGTTTGCAGGGGTGAGATCTGTTGTGACAATTGGGTCTATAGTACCCCAAGCAGGCAAGCATTATTAAAAGTAGGCTAAGTTTATGTGTAATAACAAATGTTATAAACAGGTGCAAGAAAACTAGAAAAGGAACTAAATTGGTCCAAGCAAAAAGGCCTACTGATGCAACACCAGGACTGTGTTATGATCATACTTAGTAAATAAGAAAACGTGGATCCAGGAATTAGTGAACCAAAACTGATGTCAGATGTTGGGCATAACTGGGGGACAAAGAATGAAGGGATCAACTATGCCACCCACTCTCCACCCCTTGTTTTTTGGGGAGGTCTCAAAAAAGAAACTTTGAAAAATATCGTTTGCTCTTTTCTCATCTTGTCCCAGCTCATCTCACCCAACCCCAAGACAGAAAGAGCAAACCAGACCGAAGGATTTTTTTCCTGAGAGGAAGGCCGTCAGGCCTTGCTTTTCTTTAAGAAATTTTATTCTTCAACTGTGATTCATGAAGTCTTCCTATCATCATGACATCCGGTCCTCACCCCACAAGTGGGGATATCTGATTGTCAGCACCACAGAGGCTCCAGTCAGAGGCATGTAGAATCCTGTTCTGTCTCCATTTCTTTTCTGCATTACTTTCTGCCCAACTATTCTTCCTCCTGTCCTCTCTCTCGCCCTCTTGGCCTTTCATCAGATCCTGAAATCAACTGTGCTGCATACATCAGCACAGGTAAACAGTTACCCGTAACCATCTCTTTATGACCCCCCCCTCAAATCTCAGACAGTGTGGAACCACACTGGCTGTGATTTCTTCCTAGAACTTTAGAATAAACAGATTAATAAAACCCATGCACCTTTACATATACTACTAATTATGTAACTACAAGACTTTTCACATTTTAAGGACAATTTTTAACCAGTTGATTCTGGGAAACTTTCACAGGAGAGTGCATGAGTTACTTTGTTAGAAGCTCCTGAAATGTGTTGAATTTCAAAATCAAAATCTTGGAGAGCTAAACTCCATGGAAGCAATTTTTTGTTGTTTCCCTTGGCAGTATGAAGCCACTTTAGTGCAGCATGGTCAGTTTGTAGCTGGAAACGCCATCCCCAAACGTATGGGTGTAGCTTCTCCAGGGCATACACAATGGCGTAGCATTCTTTTTCACTAATGGACCAGTGGCTTTCCCTCTCAGAGAGTTTCTTGCTGAGATCTACCCTGTCTAAGCAGAGAGGACCCAACCAGATGACGTCCCTGACAGGAATATGAGCCAGCGTCCAAGCAACAGGTGTTGAGGCCAACCTGCTAGCACAAAGCATCCATTCATGACTGACCAGCTGCCCAGAGGTCCAGGAGCAACAACAAAAGCTGTATTTCTCCCCCTGCCCCAGGTTTTCTATCCTGTCTCTCCTCAAACTTATGTCTGTCAGTCTGTTTAAAATAGAAGTGAATATCCTTCTTACTTTTACTCTCAGTCCTGAAGCAACCTTTTTCTTGTCATCAAAAGTTATTAGTGAAAATAAGAGACTGATATTTTTGCCTCCAAAAGTCAAGATACTTTAATAGTAGGGCTGTCGATTAATCGCAGTTAACTTACGTGATTAACTCAAAAAAAAAATAACGATGTTTAAAAAAACATGGTTTGTCACAGGTTTAATCGCACTGTTAAACAATAGAATACCAGCTGAAATTTATTCAATATTTTTGCATATTTTTCTACATTTTCAAATATATGGATTTCAGTTACAACACAGAATACAAAGTACACAGTGCTCATGTCATAAGGTATATTTCCCAAATCTGAACCTTAGCGTCCAAAATCTGGGTACCTGCATGAAACCTCTAAGCTTAATTACCAGCTTAGATCTGATAGCCTGCCACCACCCAAAAATATAGTGTTTTGGGGCACTCTGACCTCCCCAACCTTCCCTGGGGACCCCAAGAACCCAAATCCCTTGGATTCTTAAAACAAGGAGAAATAAACCATTCCCCCTTCCCCCCCCCCCCAGACTTTCCCTGAGAGAGACAGTAATCCTGGCACAGAGAGAAATTAGCCTCTCTCTCCCCCTTCCCTCCTCCCCCACCAGTCCTGGTGTTTACACCCACTCTCCTGGGATAAAACAAGGGAAACAAGGAAAGATCAATCAGGTTCTCTAAAAGAAATCTTTTAATAAAAGAAAGGAAAAAGTAAAGAATTATCTCTGTAACTTCAAGATGTAAATATTACAGGGTCCTATAGTTTACAGACAAAGGAAGAAACCCTTCCTCCAGTACCAATACAAATCAAAATATTCCCAGCAACTACACATATAAAAGTTAACCAGCCAGATCCACATGTGCAAATAGAGTAAAACAAACAATTAAAAAGCCTAAATCGCCTGTTCTACTTACTATTTGAACAGAACTTTAGAGAGCCTGTAGTAATGTCTGGTCCCTCTCATACCCCCGAGAAAAGACACATACACAGAACAAAGGACCCACACCCAAAACTTCCCTCCACACAGGGTTGAAAGTATCTTGTCTCCTGATTGGTCCTCTGGTCAGGTGTTTAGTTCCCTGTTTGTTAACCCTTTACAGGTAAAAGAGACATTAACCCTTAGCTATCTGTTTATGACAGCTCACTTTATATTATTTTTATTACAGATATTTGCACTGTAAAATGAGAAATGAAATAGTATATTTCAGTTTACCTCATACAAGTACTGAAGTGCAATCTCTTTATCATGGAAGTGCAACTTACAAACATAGATTTTATTTTTTGGTTACATAACTGCAATCCAAAACAAATCAGTGTAAAATTTTAGAGGCTACAAGTCCACTCAGTCCTACTTCTTGTGCAGTCAGTCGGTAAGACAAACAAGTTTATTTACGTTTACTGGCGATAATGCTGCCCACTTCTTATTTACAGAATAAATAAGATGGGAAGAGGCAGGGTGAGTGTGGGCCCTAGGGGAAGGGGTGGAGTGGGGGCAGGGCCTTGGGCATAGCAGGAGTTCGAGCTCCCCTGGCACATTAGAAAGTCAGCACCACTGGTTCTCTGATGGAGGTGTTGCAGGAAATGAACTGCTTTAAACAAAGTAAATGCTTTAAAAATTGCTCTGAAAAAGTAAATAAAAATATTGTGAAACAGTCCATTATTTTTATATTTGTGTGTGCGTTGTATCTATGTTGGTTCCAGGATATGAGAGAGACAAGCTGGGTGAGGTAATATCTGAAGTGAAACTCTACAACATGAAGAAGGAAGCCAAACTTAACAGTGACATCTACTTCCCGGGCAACTGCAAGAAACAAAACTTCATTCCCAAGTGACTCATCATGAATAATCCTCTGACCCCCTACATACAAAAAGAAGTTGGTCCAATAAAAGTTATCTCACTCATCGTGTCTCTCTCTGAACTAATTTCGAGATGGTGTTTGTGACAGCCATTGTCTTGGCTGATGCATTGGGGACTGGCCTGGGGACTGCCCGAGCTAATAGCAAGAAGTAAAGAGCCCAGGTTCTCTAGCAGGGGCTGTAACGTTCACATCATCTATTGATCAGTCCCAGAGGTGGATCTGTGACACACACACTGACCAGTGGGCTATGTTTACAAACATATTTCTGTAAAGAGTTTGTGTATATATCGGGTACAGCAGTGTTTTTCTTTATAACTTCATACATTTTTATTTCAAGATTCACGTTTTCCTGAAGATGAGCTCCGTTGAGTTTGAAAGCCTGTCTGTCACCCATAGATGTTGGTCCAATAAAATATATTACCTCGCCCATCTTGTTTATCATATCTTGGGACCAGCACAGCTACAACAACATGGCAAACTTCAAATTGATTGTTCGTTTTTTAATATTTTGTTCTAGTATCTTTCCAGGTATAGAAGTTAGGGTGTGAAATCAAGATATATCACATCTACTGCTTTCCCCCCATCCACTAGCCCAGTAACACAGTCAAAGAAGGTAATTAGGTTGGTTTGGTATAATTTGTTCTTGAGAAATCCATGCTGTCTATTCCTTATAGCCCTTTTATCTCTAGGTGCTCTTCTTGTAAAGAAAATCCTTAACTATTGCAATGTTGACTTGACCTGCTCAGGAAAGGGCTGATTCTGTGAGTTGCTGAGCAACTCTTGAGAGGTGCTGAGACGTCTCAGTTCCCATTAGCTAAAATGGGTGCTGAGATTGTGCTCCATGGCAAAGAAGGCACTCTGCACCTTGCAGGATTGGGGCCTGAGCCACCTCACTTCCACTGACTTCAGCAGTTGAGGGTGCTCATAGTCTCTCAGGATATAGCCATAAAACTTGCCTGTGGCTTGTGCATTGATATTTTTAGCTATGTAGAAATAAAAGGTCATGTATCTTTCGCCTTTTCTTCATTGCTTAATTTCAGTAAGACTCTTACCCTTTCTGAATTCTGACTGTTTGGTGGGATATGCTAACATCTTGGGACACATGCCTATTTTTCTATTTGTGGTATAACCGTATAAAAATGAGCACCATGGCACAGCATAATCACAACCTAAATGTCCAGCGAGCCAGTCTGCAATTTGGCAAAACAATAGCTGAAAATAGTGGGGAAATTGTTTGGTACTTATAGTAGAGTCTGATATATAATCACATTGATTTTCAATCTGTGACCACCACCAACCAACTGAATATTCACTTCAGATGCAATTATGCCATGGAAAGGGAAAGCAAATTTAACTTTGAGGAATTTTACATTTAAGAGTTCGAATGGCTATAGTGTGTGCTACACTATTTATAGCACAGTCCTGCTGTAAATACAAGGCTGAATTCAGGCTTGGTGTTTGAGCTGCAGCTCTGTTTTCCTGCCTTCCACCTCTGTTCTCAGCCCTCAGGTAAATTATGCCTTGTGTTCAATATAGAGCCATCTGTTTCCTTATATACTCTTTTTCCTGCATTTTGACCTGGAAAGGTGAGTTTAAATATATGTGGTGAGGAGTGACTTTTTTTTTTCTGTTTGCAAATAATTTGTTTCCAGTGAAGGATCCATCGTTTCTAGCACTGTTGCTAGAAACATTGTAGAGACCCTGTAGAATTTTGCTGGAAGCTATGGAATACCAGACAAGAGAGTCAAGGAGTTTTTGTGATGGAAATAGATACGAAGTAAGATTGGCTAGAGGCCTAGGTGAGTGGTTTGGTATTGTGACTGGTGTTTGACAAGAGTGTGTGTTGTCACCAATCCTCTTTGCATTAGTAATAGACTAGATGAAGAACTGGGCAAGAAAAGGCATCATAGCTGGTGTAAAATGAGTTAGTGGAGATGAGTTACACTATCTTGACTTTGATGATGATGATGCTTTACTAAGTATGACATAGAACGGAATGATTGACCTCACGGCAGAGGTAGAACAGGAAGCAAAAAAAATTGGATTGAAAGTATATGCTCAGAAAACCAGGATCCAGAAGGTAGAAATTTGGACAATAGATGCAAAGGAAAAGAAATGAAACAGAGTTCTGCTATCTGTACACTTTTTGACATTTGAATGTGGCTGCAGTGAAGATATTCATGTGTGATTAGGAAAAGAAAACACCACTGTTGGAAGATTGAATAACATAAGAACATAAGACTGGCCGCAGTGAGTCAGACCAAAGGTCCATCCAGCCTAGCAAGGACACGAGATTGAGAGCTGCCCTGCCGGTGGAGAAGCGGGTGGCTATTGCAATCTGGAAGCTGGCAACTCCAGAGAGCTACTGATTGGTCGGGAACCAGTTTGGAGTGGGAAAGTTGACCGTTGGAATCGTGTTGATGCAAGTTTGCAGGGCCATTAATCGCATCCTGCTAAGAAGAACCGTGTCTCTGGGGAACATGCAGGACATT
>NC_133769.1:200226145-200291379 GCF_003597395.2 Chelonoidis abingdonii | reverse complement strand
CGTCTTTGCTTTTTCGCGGCTTCTTCCGGAGGTTTTGTAGTCTTTGAGCTGTTGATAACAAGGCCAGCCAAGATCTCAAGGTTGCTTCTGTAAAGGCAAAAAATGCAACACTTAACAGAGGCAGCATTGTTTATATCTCAGACAGTTATTCCCAGACAGTTAAGGAGTTTACAGTCTTCACTTTAGCATAATTTTCCCATCCCAAAGAGAGTGCACATAACCCACGGGAGCCCCAAAATGGTGAGTAAGGGGGACTGATTGCTTCAGGACTCTACTGTCCTCAGGGTTTCTGTGCGTTGGGGAAAGCAAACAGCTGCAGGGGGCACCTACACTGAACGCTATCGCAACATCTTCCACAGGAGTTGATCCTGGAAGATATCTCACTGCTGCGGGTCACCTGAGAAATGCAGGAGGGTCTTCTACAGCAATGCGGATTCCACCCTGGCCCCTATGCAGCTTGCCTGTGTGCAGCAATGGTCCCCCACCCCTCGCGGCACAGTGGCATGGATGTGTTAGCCTGACTGGAACAAGGACCACAGTGGCTCTCCCAGTAAACTTGCGGAAGCACATTGCCCACGCTCTGGCTGAAACTTTTTGAAGAGATTACCGAGGCTGATTACCGCGACATGATAGACCACATCAATGCTGTATTCCGTATCTAGGCATGCATTTAGCCCTAACCCTCTCTCCTTTCCTGAAAAATTTCCATCCTGAAAATAAAAGCCGCTTACCGGGAACCCACCCTTCTGTTTGTCCTCCACCAAGTACCGGCTGCTGCGACTGGCTACCTCCCTCCTGGCTTGAGAAGAGCTCCTGGCTGCATGCCTCCAGGGACTCCGGGGTGTCTCCCCCCACCACAGTACCCTCACTCTCACTTTCATCCTCCTCGTCCCCCCACTCTGAAGTGTCCATTGTGATCCTCGGAGTGGTGGTGGGGTCACCCCCAACTATTGCATCCAGCTCTTTGTAAAAACGGCAGGTCGTGGGGGCAGCACCGGAGCGGCGGTTTCCCTTTGCGTGCTTTGCAATAGGCACTCCACAGCTCTTTCACTTTAACCCTGCACTGCAGGGCGTCCCGGTCATGGCCCCATTCCAGCATGGCCCTTGTTATCTGCCCATAGATATCGTAATTCCTACGGCTGGAGCGCAGCTGAGACTGCACAGTTTCCTCCCCCCAAACACTGATGAGGTCCAGCAACTCACCATTGCTCCATGCTGGGGCTCGTTTGGCGCATGGAGGCATGATCACCTGGAAAGATTCACTGATTGCACTCTACACCTGGCTGAGCAAACAGGAAGGGGATTTTTAAAATTCCCGGAGCATTTAAAGAGCGGTCACTTGAGGCCAGGGCAATAGAGTTCGAACTGATGAGCAGAGTGGCTGAAAGGCATTCTGGGATACCTCCGAATACCTCTGGAGGCCAATAACAGCACTTTTGGTGGCCACACTGGCAAAGCAGCGCTGCATCAGCAGCGCTATAGTCCTTATTCCCCAGGACGAGGTAGAGTACAACCAGCGCTGTAGCCAGGGAGATACAGCGCTGTATGTGCCTTGGAAGTGTGGACAGTGAGTGGCTGTAAAGCCACTACCAACGCTGCAACTTTCCAGTGTAGCCAAGCCCTAAGCTATTACATTAGCTCTTCACATTATTCACAGAAGAACATCTTACATGTGAATGAGCCTGTGGGGCTCAATAATTCAGCTGCTGCCTTCTGGGTGAGTGCTTACTGCTGAGTGGCCCATTGAAGTCCATAGGATTATTCAAGAATACAAACACTTACCAGGTAGTAAACATTTGCAAGATCTGAACACTAGCAATGTAAGCTTCCCCACCTGATAATGTGCTGCCTTTACAAGTGATTTGGTTGTTCATTCTCTGTACCTCTGCTGAAGCTGTCAACTGTGCTTTTGTTAGAGGGAGACCTGCCCACTAAGGGTACTTCTACACAGTGAAAAAAGATGAGTCTACACTGCAATTAAGACCTGTGGCACAGGCTTCCTCTGGCTCTGGCTTCCAGCGCTTGCTCTGCGGGGCTGAAAATAGCAGTGTAGATGTTCGGGCTTGGGCAGGAACCTGGGCTCTGGAACCTGGTGTGTGTGTGTGTGTGTGTGTGTGTTTGGGGTGGCGGCGGGGTTGGTCTCAGAGCCCAGGCTCCAGCCCATGCCTGATCATGTATATTGCTATTTTTAGCCTTGCAGCACAAACCAGAGTCATTTGATTCAGGTTCTGAGACTCACTGCTTTGGGGTTTTGTGGTGGTGGTGGTGGTGGTTGGTGGCACAGAAGTACCCTAAGAGCTTCACTGAGGTAACAGCATTTAATTGAACAGTTTTCAGGTGGTAAAGAGTTTAGATCCCACTAACTTGGGCCTGATTCAGAGCAGTGACCGAAAGAGCCTCACTTTACATGGAGAAAGTGGTTGGTGATGAGATATGAGAAACAGCCCAGCTACATGCGCCTGCTCTCTGCTTCACGGAGCACAAGGAAAAGGTATAGTGAAGTGCAGTCCTAATCTTCTATGAAATACTAGAGATTGTGATTTACAGTTGCCACTAGGTATTTTTTTCTCCCTTACCCTCTCCAGAATTTCCTCCTGGTGTGTAGAGATGAGAATGTTATTGCTAATATCGTGTTTCTTCTGCACCATCTCAAATTTACATTGTAAATGAGAATTTGTTTCTGCACTGGTACCGTAATTAATTGTAAATTAAATCATGTTTGTGAATTTTATTGCTGAAGGTGCTGGAGTAATAGCTTTGGAAACTGAAGTGTGTTCTCCACAGAAGGGGTACAGCAGCAATGTAAGCTGCTCTGCCAGTATGCCTCAGCCTTGAACTAAGCATGTGGTGGGGAGGGAGAGAAGGAACTGATCTGCACATTTTCCTGGACCTCACCTCTCCTGTGAGACTCCCAGCACGGGTACAAATTATGCTGATGGCTTCCTAATATGGACCTTGTTCACTTGGAAGTGGACTCAGACCAACAACATTATTTCACAGAGCATTGAATGGCAATGACTTTCAATAGCTGTTGGCCTGGGCTGGATTTGAATTGACAGCCTAAAGGTGAGGGGTTCTACATTCCATTACCAATCCCCTGAGCTTCCCAGCTCCTGCTCTTCTCTCTTTAAAAATTATTCTTTGAACTGTGCTTTATTGCTAGTAAAGAGTGCTAGTGGTTGTACAGTCTTTCTTCTGAAAGTTCAGTGTGTGCCAAATTTTGAGGTTTTTACTTTTCACCATTTTTACCAAGTCCCTTGCTCAGGTAAAATTGCTATTGACTTCCCTGGCAGTTTTGTTAGAGGGAAAGCTGAATATAAATGGAGTAAGGACTTCAGGATTTGGACCAGAGTGAGAACTCTCTCTTGTTGCATAGGAACTGTAACTGACAAACATCTCAATCTTGTAATTCAAGGGTGATTTCTCAGCCTCTGACTGGAGGCGTCTATCTTTTGGAAATGTGACTTGTGACTATACCAGGATATGAGAGCCTGATGGCAAAGCCTAAACTGGCTCATCCTGGCTGGAAGTCATAAGAATTTTTAATGTTATTTTTAGGGCTTGATTCTTGTGTGGATAAAGTGGAGAGGATGAGTGGCAGCTGATTGCCAGGAGAGGATCCAGCATATACTTTCACAATGCCCTCACCATCCCCTCCATGATCCTGAATAGCTCCTCTAGTTCTGTCAATTTTATGCCACTGGAGGATTCTCCTGTGCTGGGTACATTTTTCCAATGGCCTTCTGCAGCTGCTTTAAGGCCATCAGCAGACCTTAAAATCCAGCCCTTAATATTTAAGTAATGTCATTTTCCCCCACAGTATTTATCTCTCCCCCCCCGAATTTTAATTAAAAATTCTTATTTTCAAATTTGACACATGATCAGATTTGTTTCCTGCCTGGTAACTTCCTGTGTAAAGCATATTAGGTAGTTTAAAAAAACCCACTATTTAATTTTATTTAATTATTTCTGTTTTGACCCTTAAGTAGAAAGTTTCATGGATCACTCCTGGGATCTTGATGCTGTCAGAATTCCCAGTGACTTCAACAATCAACATGAAAGCTTATGCTCAAATAAATGTGTTAGTCTAAGGTGCCACAAGTACTCCTATTCTTTTTGCTGATACAGACTAACACCCTGCTACTCTATAAACTGACTTCGATGTGAATTGTTTCCCTGAGAACTGCAGGACTGGCCAGTTAGTGACTGCAACACTCATTGGGTATTGCCTGAATTGCTATCTTCCTTGGGAAGTATATGCATTTTGGAGTCTTTTATGGTTCACTTTCAGTTGTCGAAGTAATTCTGCAAAGGCTGATAGGACTAAAATTAGTTCTACTGGCTGTCTGTTGGATTGTGAGCATGCATGTATGCTTGAGGCCCATGTGCTAATGCATATTGCACTGTCCTTATGTTCTTCCTGTCTGCCTGTCTTAGAACATAATGGAATTTATAGTCCAGGAACTTCAGAGACCAAGATTTTTGTATATTTCCCCATCTCAGCTTGCAAGAATGAATAGACAAGCAGAGCCAGGTCACTGAGAAATCCAGCATGTAGGTTTTTGTGTTTGGCAGGTCAGCTTTGTGACCTAGAAATTTTAGTAGTGCTGCAGTGTTTATTTGGGGGGAACTAATACATAGGGGTTAGAATTTTTTAAAAATCAGAATGATTGACTGACAAAGGAGTGACATGTACACGCTGCATATCTTTGTGAAAACATACTGCTAGAAGAATAGTCCTGCAAACTCAGGTTACATGCTGTGAAATCCTCTAAAACTTTTCACTGATAGTTTTACCATGAAAGGAAGTGGTCAAATTATACTAGGGTCCTTGATTTTGTGTAATTTCATTACACTTAATAGTTTTTTTTATGGCTAATAATCTGCTAGCACTCGTGTTTGGTTTATAATCTGTCTCAAAATGACTAAAACATACTCCAAATGCTGATTTTTAGTGCAGAACCTGTGTATGAAATGCAGTGGTATATATTACTATGCTGGGCGTACACAACTTTAGGTTTGAGCTTTATACTAAGAATGAAAATCCTGGCTCTACTGAAATGAATCCGAGTTTTGCTGTAGACCTCAGGAGAGCCAAGACTTTCCCTAAATGCAATTTTTTTTGGTAACACATTAGAGCTGGTTGAAAAATGAGGGGGAAAAATGTTTTTTTGCAATTTTTGTTAAGTTTGAAATTTTTTGATCAGCTCCAGTATTCTGATCTTAAGAGATCATTATTATAATCAACTGCATCTGATGAAAGAAGATTTGGCTTTAAAGGACAGAATAATTTTAGGGCCCAAACTACGTGTGTGTAGGTCTGGGAGTTGGGGAGCATTTCCTCCTTGCCCCAACTCCTGTCTGGTTTCTTTTTGACAATCCTAAACTAAAGCAAATATATTTATACAGGTGTGTGGAACTGGTACACTGCCTTATTGTGGCAGTGAAACATTTTCAGCTACTAGAATATTCATCCAAACACATTGGTGCGTTTTCTCCTAAAAGGCCAGATTCTTTGAGCCTACCCATTAAGGCCTGATTTCTATTAGTAGAACATAAAAACAGGACTGTGGAGCTTTGCTGTCTGCATGTTCGTCCCTAGCTTTTTAATTTTATCAGTTTCCCTCTTGCTAATTAAGTTAGTTGCCCAATTATGCTTCCATTGAAGTCAGTGATATTTTGTCATTGATTTCAACCGACGAAAGATCAAACTTCTAACAATTAACCTTAATATGTGGTAGTAGCTGTTAGTGATGGAATACTGCATCACTGAGAGAACTAAACAAAAACTCTTGCACATTGCCAGCAACCTGGCATAATATACAAATTCCACTCTTTTTTTGCTAGCTATCTTTTGAGCAGTCTTCTGCTTTTGGCCCGGAAAGTAAATAGATTACCATTAGCTTTTTAAAAATGACTGTTTTCCCTATTAAAACTCAGCCTGGGTTTTTCAACATTCCTGTAGTTAAATGGACCCCTGTCATGCACATAGACCTCTACCCCGCTATAACGTGGTCATCAGGAGCCAAAAATCCCTACCGCATTATAGGTGAAACCCCATTATATTGTGGTAGCGGCGGCAGGGCTCCAGCGATGATTTAAAGAGCCCAAGGCTCTGACTGTGGGGAGCCTGGGCCCTTAAATCGCCAGCCAAACCCCACTGCTGCAGCCCTAGGATAGCGGCGGCAGGGCTCCTGCGGTGATTTAAAGAGCCCCGGGGCTCCGGCTGCTGTGGGAAGCCTGGACCCTTTAAATCGCTGGCCGAGCCCTGATGCTGCAGCTCTGGGGCAGCGCCGGCAGGGCTTCAGCGGTGATTTATAGGGCCCAGGGCTCCCCGCAGCAGCCAGAGGCCCGGGCCCTTTAAAGTGCTGCCCGAGTCCTGCAGCCGGAGCCTTGGGGTTACTGTGCTATATGCGAACCCATGTTAATCGGGTTGCGTTATATCGGGGTAGAGGTGTAGTAATATTGATCTTAAGGATGTAATCTGTAATTCCTAGTCACTATATGAAGGGTTGCTATTCATATTGGATTGGCAGACAAACTAAATGGTGGTGTTTGGTGTAGGTTCTACTAGTTTAGAATTATTATGCCTTAGAAAAGTGTGTGTGATTTCCTGCTCAGGTAAGTATAAGTTATGTATGAAACTTACTATTCATCTTTATTGAAAGAGAAATTCAGGGAATGTATCACATAATGCTAGTGGCAGTTAATTTACACTGAAAGTTTTAGAATCAAGTGCCAGTATAATTTTATTGGCCAAGAAGACTGTTAACTGTGTTGTAGTCTACAATGTTGTAAAGGCCTCTCTAATAATTTTTGATGCATGATAGACTAATGCTTAATATTACATTTTAAAACAGACCAATATGTAACTACTATCTAGCTCCCTCGCCCCCCCACAAACCAGTCCGTATAATGATCAGTACTCACTTTTGTTGACTCTTGGCCATTGCTACGCTAGTTTTAAAAAGTATCTGGAGTAAACACTGGTTGCTTTGCAACCTACTCCAGTCTAAGAGTATTGGAGAATGAGTCAGTGGTTAACAATTATGTACAATCAAGGTTAAACATGCAGGGCAAACTGCAACATTACCACTCTGACAACTGGAATATTTCAGCAGTATGGTATCTGAATTTATGGCAGTTGTAAATAAATTTATAATAGTTGTAGTTTTGACCTCATGGTCATGAATATTTAAGAGTCTAGTTTCATGAGATTGGGGGGATGTCCTTTTCTATATCAATATATTGTGGAAAGACATCAAATAATCATTTGCTGAGTAATGTAAGAATGATATGTATTTTAAGTACATTTCTTTCCAAGGGCCTGATCCTTCAAATGCTTATGCAAGTGCCTGGGTGATGTAACTGAGTCTACATGTGAGAGTAAAAGCTATTTTCTTCAGTAAAGATTTGCAGAATGGGGCACTATCTGAACAATGAAAGGAATATGGATATTTTTTTCAGTCACCTAGTTGAATGGAAACCTATTATTCACCCAAAGAATAAAACAAACAAAATGCAGCCAGAACTTGATGGATCTGTTGTCTGAGCCTTATTTTCAGCACGAATACTTTCATTATTTCTTTGTAGTTCTCCTAATGTGGGTGAAGGAGTCCTTAGTAGTTGTCCTTCCTTTATAGAGTAGAAAAGGGGGAGGCTAGTTTATGATTGTTGTTCTTTTTGCTGGAATTTGCATTAGGAATATAAATCCTTAACATGGTAATAAATCTTACAGACTTTTTTATAACTCTTGCAAAACTAATAATGTTTTTCATTTCCGAGCATCATTGACTTTAATTGTCTAATCAGTTTGTAAAGGTCTTTACCTATTTTGCATTTGTGTTTAATTAGTGCTCCTCCTTCCCCAGACTTGTGACAGACTTGTGAAGTAAGAATCAATTGATAACATTTTTTACAGATCAAATGAAATAATTATGAGACTTTTAACTGAAGGTAATTTATCCCTAAGCACTAATGCTGTATCATTGTCTGAACTAAAAAAGTCATAGGCAAGTGGGCAGCCCTTTTTCTTCAGTCTGCTTGACATTTCTCTCTCTACCCATCTAGCAGACTTCTTTAAAAACAAACCAACCGGCCCTACTAGTGATTAAGACGTCTTACTGGTAACTGTGATGAGTCTGTCACTCACCAGCCATCATCAGTCAATCAGAAAATGAGCTAAAATTTTTCTTTTTTAACAAAAATAAAAGTTCTTACAAATATATATTTCCCTTGCAATATTTCATGTCTTAAACACATTTTAAAACGCTGGGTTGTTTTGGGGTTTGTTCCTGTTGAACACTGGACAAAACAGTGATTTTATATCTTTAATCCAGAGGGATCCCAAAGACTTCTACTAATTGTAGCAGCATATATACAGACCACTTTGTGCATCACTGAGTTCCGGCTACCTCTAATTGCATATAAACACTCTTTATCTGCACGTCGCAACACTATACCACAACTTTTGGGTTCAAAGGCTAGGAAATAAAACATATTTTATCCAGTTAAAATGCCAGGAAAAAATGTAGGTAGGCATAATGTAATTACAGAATGTTGTTGGAATTTGGCAGGAACAGTGGTGTTAATGCCTGATTTCTTATAAAATCACGTTTCATGACCATGTATACTCAGGACTTAAGATGGCAGGCAACATGAGCGATTCAGTGATTTCTCCTAGCATCATGCTGAGGCATTAATTCCATGAGGACTTAGAGCACCATCTTCTGAATTGCCAACATCACTTCTTGCAGAACCTTGGAGGTCTCTTTTATTATGTACTGAGTAGGCCTAACTCTGCTTTCCTTAAGAGGCTTGATAGGACCACAGCTGAAGGTTCGGAGGAAGAGAGAGTCTGGAGGTAACTATCATGCATGGGCACGGAGGAAGAAATGGATAATCAACAGCTCTTTAATCTCTGTATATTCTTGAGCTTCTGTCCACATAGGTTCCAGTTGTTCTTGTTTATGGAACTTACCTACATGAGTAATTTTATTCACATGAGTAGACCCATTGAGTCCTGTGGAGCTATCCAAATAAGTAAAGTTACAAGCATAAATAGCTGCAGGATTGGGCTGAAAGCACTGGCCTTCACTCAGAATCCTTGGATTTTTGTATGAGTGTACTCTTTCTCCAAATTCAATGGAAATGCCTGGATAAAGGTGAAGGGAGAATATGATTTTGTGTTAAATTCTCCGATTTGTCTATAAATACAATTTGACAGTTTATACAAAATTAATAATCCAGTCAATCCTTCACTTGGATAGCAGAGGATAATCTAGCATGTAGTTATTTATATAGGAACATAAAGCAATAGCCTCTTTAAACCTCATATGTGAACATAAAACCTATCAACCAGTACTGAGTAACGGATACTCAAGAAAGACTAGAGGAAAAGTATAACTGAAATAAACATAACACAAACACGGTATTGCCAGATTTCGTTGTCACACTGAGCACTTTATTGCCTTACACTGCAGTACCAATTCATCCCCATTAGTTTGTATCTATGATTCTTAATTAATGCTAAATATATTCCAACACAAATAGTATTTAATTGTATAAAAATTATACACTACATCTCTAATAATGAATATCCAATTCTGTTACTCTAGCCGTTGTGATAAAAACTAATAACAATGCCTCTCTCTTTTTATCAGTGGATCTCAAAGTGCTTGACAGAGTATCCTTATCCTCATTTTACAGCTGGGAAAACTGAGGAACAAAGGTGATGCTCACTCAGCAAGCCAGTGGCAGAACCAGGAATAGCATCTAGGTCTCCTGAGTCACAGTCCAGTGTATCCACTAGGCCACACTGCAGTGATGCTCTCTACTGTTGACTTTGCACCATATTATAACTTCACCTGTTCTTTTGCAAGCAGCTGGTGAATTGTTTTCAAGATTTGTTAACATTGCTTTATTACAACCATCCCTTCCTCAGCAACCAAGGAGTGTTGAGTCTTCAAAGATTTGAAGTATGCTTCTTAATTTAGTCAGCGTTGCCACCTGCTGCTGCTAACTTGGGGGAATCTGGATTTGCTGCCTTCTGAAGATGCTGGTCTTGCTACTGGTAGAATATATTGTGGCTACCTGACAACTTCTTGGTTATCAATATACCCTGCATGGTGACAATTTATGGTTCAGGCTTTTTAATTTTAGAGATAGGGCAGAGAGATTAGGATTGACTAGTTTTCTTTCTTTCTTTCTTTTCTTCTGTTTAGTATTTTATATAACGTGCTATAGTATCCATTCTGCAGAAATCACAGGTCAAATAATGCCCCACTGACTCATACGACATGAAATAAGCACATGTAAAGGATTTTCCTGAATATTCTGTACGAATTGATTAATTCTTGTTTAGCCTTTTGCAGATAAGCTACTGTTTTTGTCTTTACTGTCATATTCAAGTAATAATCATGATCCAGAACTTTAAGAGCCAAATTCTACCTTCTCATGGAAGTGCCTTCAAATTGGAACACATGTATGCTGCAAAAGCAGTATTACCATAAAACTGTATTCTGAGAGGCAGTGGCCATACATATAGACCCACCATACAGATTATCTTGGTGTTTTGGTGTTTGCATAGCTGCTATTGGGGTGGTGTAGAGGTGTATGTGTGACAAACATGCAGCCCATGGCCCTTGACTTCTAAGTTCCTTTGTGACACTTGTTATTGAGGGGTTGAAAAATAGTTTGTAGATTTGGGAGGGAGCCAGGGAGGGGACAGGAAGCTTTTTTCTGTGCTTCCCTTCTGCTGACAGTCTTTTTGGCATTATACCTTTGTATGTAGTATTAAACAGTCACAATTTGGTTCTGATCTGGATTGGTGAGAAACTGACACCTTGTAGTATAAAAATAAAATGCCATTTGTTGCCTTTCTGAGGTATATTTCAACAAATAAAATTTCCCCTTGTGCATCTTTATTCTTTTAAAGACATTTCTGTCTTAAGATGTAAAGGGGAATTAAATTCAAATTTAGAAGATAGTTTTAAATTGTTTTATTCTTAAAGCTCCATTTCAGTTTTAAGCAGGTTTAAAAAAAATATTAATTGTATTTTAATTTGGTTTGTCAAAGTATAATTGCTAGGAATGAGGTAGGAAACTAATTTAAATACAGCATATGTAATGGAGAATCCAATTTTCAGAAATCTGTAGAAATATAACTGGAGTCATTGGTGCTGACTTCAGTAATTAAGAGTCAGTTTTTAATGTTTTAGATTTGAATGCTAATTGGTGGTGAAGGAAATAGGAAGGTGATATTTTGTTTGCTATGAAATTGGTGATTCTCTAGACCTAAAGCCTTTGGCATGTATATTGGCCCAAATTGTTTGCATGAACCTATAGGATTCTAGTTCTCTTATTTGGATCCAAAATTTTCATTTGCTGTTGGTAACCTCAAAGAGATTATGAAGAAAAAGGTTCTCAGTTACCTTAGGAACTCTGGATCAGTCTTTGTGTTGCATAGGACAGGCATGACACTCCACACCCTGGTGAAACGCAGTGATGTGGGAGGCTATAGCTAGGTACAGAGCAGGTTCTGCTGCCTTTGTCCTGCCTCTGCAGCTATTCCCTGCCCTCGTACCAGGGGCATGTTTGTGAGGGCTGCAGGCAGAATGGGGGGTATGCCAGAGGAGGAAGGTATGGCAAGGGGCATGGCAAGGAGAGACCTGTGCCTCAGTGCTAATATCTGTAAAAGCTGGTGCAATGGTGCAGTGGGTAGAGCTTTTCTTAGGTCTTCCCCAGCTTGTTTCAGGGGTGGAAGTGGCCCTCAACAGCCCAAGAATAGCTCTCTACCAGCACAGAGATGAATCTCTCCTGAAATTTGGTTAAGATGAGAGACCTTAACCCCAGTTAAAGTTCTGGCACAATGGCAAGCAACTGCCAGTAGATGTCGAGCAGAATCTCCTGTCCCAAAGCATGTTACAAACAATTATCATTTGTTCTGTACTACATTTAACATTGAGGAAGGACGTTTTATCACACACCAAAAATGAATTTTGCTTATGTATTGAGTCCACAAAGCTTGTTGGTGATCTAGTGCTGCAGATCCAATAAATTCGAGGCCATCTACAGATTTAAAATTGCCTTTGAATTTATCCACTAAAGCAATCAATGGCAGGGAAGTGATCTACAGAGGCAATATAACTAGGATACCATTATCTTTAAAAAGCCAGGATGTTATTTCCTGTTTATTGCTTCAGTTTCTTTGAAGATACTCATTTTTGTGCTATAATAATAAAGACCCCATAAAAAGGCAAACATGCTGATAGTTATCATCAAGTATAACAGGCCAAAAATTTTACCTCCCTATTAAAAATGCCTATTTTTCGGGGGTATGGAAGGTATTGTTTTGTTTCATTTTAAACAAAACCCCAGCAATTCCCACCCTCTGGTCTCCCAGTGTCAAAACTGAGTTGATATTTAGTCTTGCTCCCTGGAGTGCCCTCCTGAAAAACACCTAGTGGAGCTGTTTGTTTTGGCTATGTTTTTTGTTTTGTTTTTATCTGGAATCACCTGTCCAAAATGCAGCTAGGAAGTTAAATATATTGGCTTCCTAAGTGTGGCCATTCCCTTTTCTGATGTAAATGATTGGAGTGTGAATAATACTAGTCTGTTGTTTTAACTGAGGGCTTGTTAAAGGGGCCTGTGCTATGTGACAAGCCATTTGGCCTGTAGATTCACACCCTAGTTTGCTGTGCACTAATATCCCATGTAGACAAGCCATAAGAGAGCTTCCCTTTGCAGTTGCAATATTTCCCACACTACCTTGCAGCTATGCTTCAGCTTTGACCTATAGAATCCATCTCTAGGGCAAGAGGATAGAGTAACATTCATGGGGCTGATCTTGCAAGGTGCTGAGCATCTCTGGAGAGGTGCTGAGCACTCTCTATTCCCGTTGCAGTTGAGGCTGTTTGGTGCCTTGCAGGCTCAGACCCCAACGCCTCTTCAATCTGGACTTCTCTAGGGCAGCTGCCAGCAAGGTTACAGATGTGGTGATTCTTGTTGATCACCAGTTGGGACTAGATTTAAATCAGTGATGTAAAAAAGTCCGTGTTCTGTTGCCAGTCTCCTGAGAACTATCTAGTTCCCCCAGGTGATGCATCTAGAATGGTTAGTTGTACTCGCAAAGGCAGAAAATCTTTGGAATGATGAGAACAAATGTGAGGATTAATTGTTTATAATTTTTTCATGGCCTAGATTTGCAAGGGCGGGATGTTTTTAGAGTTTTTTTTTTTTTGTTTTAGAGGATGTTTTGAAAAAGAAATTAATGAAAGTCAATGATGAAACATCTTCTGCCCTATTTTTCTGACCCTTGAGAAGAGGGTGAGTCAGTGGGCCCCTTGCTTCTCCCTGGTTGACAGAAGAAAAGTGTTCATTCAGGGGGTTGTGATGTGTTTGGGCCACTGCAGCCTGTGCAGAAATCTTCCCTAACTGGTGGGCATTCAGTTAGTCTGGGTAAGCTCCTGCTCTGGGATGCCATGTCAGGATGATAATGAGGGATGCGGTGAGATAGCTTTTGATATGAGATTTCCGTATGGTTTTAGTTCTTTGATACATTGGTAGGGAAGGCAATTGTAGGTGGCTGGCTAACCAGACTACTTGTTCACTTAGCAACTACCCAGTAGCCCTTCAGAATTAACACCAACCTCCAAGCCTTAATAGCTTGGGGAGTTTACATGGGCTGACAGCCTGAGAGGCTGCTTTCTCCTGGAGAGGCTCCCATGAAATCATACCAGTCAATGGCATTTCTCACAGAATTGTACAATAGTAGCACAAAAGAATCGGTTTGACTCTTCTTTTCCCTTTGCTTTTCGTTTTTAAAACAAAGGGAGAATTTTCAAAGCAGGTAGTATGGTGAACGGTTTCAAACAAGATATGTCTGGCTTTTGGAAAATATATCGGTATTTAACAACATTGCAAGAAATACAGATGTTTGCATTTTATAGTGAAGAAGTTTTTCCTTTGAAAGTGTGCTCTGTATCTTAGTAAAAGCATCTTCTTGCAGTGTCCAGGGTAAGTGCTCCTTCATAGTAGAGTAACAAACATAACCGACAATAATATGGTTACATAAAACAAGCAAATGCCAGACCTACACTGAAGGTTGCTCCTGTCAGCACTATATTTGTGTGCTTCGCTCTTTTCCCAAAGCAAAATCTACCAGAAGCACCAACAGACTCAGTGGCGCATTTAATTTAATGCATTAGCTGTGTACCTCTCATTATCTGAGTAAAACTGGACTTGGTTTCCTCCTAGTCTCTTGTGCTCATCACAGAATCATTGCATGATTCATCACAACAGGCCTTCTCTCCTCATGAAAGGCTAATCGCAGGAATATCGCTGGTCAGGGTTGAGGTGCACTAGCAGCGCTACATGAAGAAGAATTCAGAGTATGTTTGCACTGTGTCTTGGTATAATCAGTTCTGTCAAATCCTTACTCTCACAAACCACCATACTCTCCCAGAAAACCAGCATCGAGAGAAAAGAGGACTTGCTGCTGAGTACACAAAATACATGTTTGCTTTCTGAGTTTTCTGAAAAAATCTAGGTGGTTCTTTGCAACTTTGTGGGAGCCTGTCCCCATGTGGTCATGTATTTCCAATCAAAGTGGAAACCTACGTTCAATAGGGATTATGGCATGTTAGAAAATGTAATATGTAAAATCCATTGAGTACATAACATCATGCAAAGAGTTAGATTTAAAATAAACAATGCTGAGGAAATTCATTGTGTGCTACTTCATCCCTACCTTGCCTAGAGCATTTAGCTATTGCAGCACATATGGCATGTAAGATTAGCCACTGTTCTGAGACCCATGTAGTGCTGACTGTAGTAGAGAGACTGACAGAGTAGGGGACTGAATTTTCTCATTTTTTTTGTGGTATAGCATTACTAAAGTGTGTAGGAAATAAACCCACTGTGTGTGGGTCTGCAAAACTGGGACATGGCACTTTATTTTGGTAACAAAACTGCTGCTGCTTCCCTTTTTACCTTATGAAGCAGATGTACCTTCATCTAAAGAATTATTTGGGGCATTTACAAATGCCTTCACTAGCCAGTCTTGAAAAATCTGCCAGATCTCACTAATAGATGGAGATCTAAAGCTACAAAAGATGAGGATGGACCCACCACCAAGGTTCAGGGGTAATTCTTTGGTGAGAAGCATAGGTCTCCTGCCCCTCCCGTGCCAATGCCAGAAGGGGAATGATGCTGAGATTCCTTTTGGTTGCTGTCCCTGGACCCTGTATCTTTCATATTAGTATTTGATTAGCAAGTGTCTAATAAAATATGACCCTCTCACTTTAACTGCAGGAAGAGTAAAGGAGCTTTTTATATTTTCCTACCCGCCCCCTATAAAGTCTTTTGCCTTCACTCAAGGTTTTGGCATTTGGGTATGGGAAGAGGAGAGGAAACAGGTCTTCGGTGCATTAACCCTCTTCCTATTCACAGTCTCCATATTTTGGGAGACAGAGGGAAGGGTGGGTGTTAGAAGCATCCTCCCAATGAATAACTCTAGGCTTGCAGCTTTCTCCGGCTACATAAAGATGACATTTTTGATAATTTTTCTGGTGTCCACAGGGTTCTGAATAGTAGCTGTATGCTTCCCTCAACCTTGTTAACTCATCCTTGTTGCTGCTTGGTAGCAGATGCAGCTGTGAGCAGCAACAGAGGCATTGGAGCTGTCTGTCTGCAGAATCTGGAAAGATGTCAATGCATTGCTTGGCATTAGGAATGTCTCCAAGGTAGAAGCTTCATTATTTTAAAAGAAAGCTGAAGTTCTGCAGAAACGGATGGCATGTTCCCTCCTCTCTCCAGGGAAAGCTTCCCCTTTGCCATGAGTGAGTGGTTTTTCAGGTCTTACTGACCAAGAAGCAGTTAATACAAAATAAAGCTATGAAATTTATATTGTAGCAATGAATCCATCAGTCCTAATATTTTCCACTTGTAAACTGCCTGTGCTACCAGATACATACTGTTGCAACTGAATATATGTCCTTGTCAGAAAACAATGATTTGTTACATTTGATTGACTGCAATATTGTGGAAACTCCACACCCAGCATTTAAATTTAGTGCAATGATTAGTGTAACAGAAAGTTTCCAAATATTAGCTAATGAATAATTTTACTATTGTTGTTTGTGCTTGAGCAAAGCTGTAGTAGCAACAGTGTTATGTGGTCAGGGAACAGCCAATGCAAGTTTCAGGTTTCAGTTCAGTCTCATAGAATACATTGAAATTGGTCAATAAATTCTTGTTTCATTTTAGTAGAGTAGCTTATCTTCAACATGGGTCATACAACTCTTAGCCTAAGATTTGGGTTGATTTTTATGAAATTTCACAGTTAATGAAATTTCATTTGAGGTAACACGAAACAGGGATTTCTGGTCTTCTGGCTTCTCTGAGTAGTGCCGCCCGGGGGGCGAAGGGTGCAGGGGGGCAAGTGGGGCAATTTGCCCCGGGCCCCACAGGGGCCCTGCGAGCCCTGGCCGAGAATCCCTTCCCTGGCTACTCCCCCAGTGGCGGTCCGGGTCTTCGGTGGCACTTTGGCAGCGCGTCCTTCAGTGTTGTCGAAGATGCGGAGTTGAGTGAAGGACCTGCCGCAGACTCGGAGCGCCGCCCCGTGAGTACAAGCGCTGCAGCGGGTGGCACTTTTTTTTTATGTCCGCTCCCCAGCTTTGCCCCAGGCCTCCTGAATCCTCTGGGCAGTCCTGTCTCTGAATCAAGGAGCCCCGGGTACCTGGAGATCAGGATTTAACAGAGGCTGTTGTTTCCCTTTGTAATGTTTGCACCCCACTGGTGTAGCTTGTCACTTGCAATCTGTACAAATTTGTGTAATTCTGATCGGTCTGGCATACGAATTATATAACTAGCTGGATTTTTATTATAAAATGTGTATTTTTTGATGTATGTTAAATTTCATATGGTGGTTTTTAGGGGTAATTTAGAGGAATATATTTTGTTAAGTAAAACCAAAAATTACAAAAGGAGCTTACTAAGCTTCTCTAATGATTTCAGTATTGGGTTTGCAATATGAAATCTGAGCTTCCTTGGAAAACTGCAGTAAAGTTGACAAACTTAAAGATGCAGGTTAATTTAATGGCTGTTGATGAAAAAATTAAAGTACAATGACAGAGGTTATTGCAGGGTCAGCATCTAGGCAGGCAGACTGAAGTTAATGGGGATCTGTTCTAGTGTTGGGGTCAACCCACAGAGCTCATTGTAGGGTTCAGGCCATTGTTTGCAAACAGAGTGCCAGATTCTGCTGTTTTTTTACTTTCTCTGTGAGTAGCTCCATTATCCTGCCACTCTTTCTCACATAGTACCTTATGCTACAAGCAGCTCTGTAAGTGATAAGGAGCACTATTGTCAATAGAGCTGATTGTGGAGTAAAGCACTACCTGAGCAGGAGTGGCAGAGTCTGGCCCAAAGCTTTGAGTAATACTAGAGTATTTCTACAGCTGCTTTTTTGTTTTTCATGCAACTGAACAAGGTTGGCTTGCTTGTTATCCTTTCTCTGTGTTGCTGGATTAAGTTGCTGTTTTGATGTGTGTAATTACTCTGTTGACCAAAAGTAACAAAATGAACAGGTCTGTTCATGCTGAGCATTGATAGCTTCTGTGGTTCTTTCTTTCCCCCCAGAGTTGAAGCTGTGAAGTTAGAGATGAAACCTGTATTTCTTATTTCTCAGGCTGGTATTGTAATTGTTATTAGGATCTTTTGTTTACATAAATTAATGCTGCTTTTAAATTAAAGTAATTGTCAAAAGTCTGGAGAACTATGTGGGTGATCAAAAATATTTCACATGGGGGGAAGGAAGGTTGTGGGGGTCATGCAAAGCCAAATTCCATGAGATAGACAAATATAACTATACAAACCTGTGTGTTAGATAGGAACATAATGGCCATACTGGGTCAGAACAAAGGTCCTTCTAGCCCAGTAGCCTGTCCTCTGACAGTGGCCAATGTCAGGTGCCCCAGAGGGCATGAACAGAGCAGGTTATCAAGTGATCCATCCCCTGTCACCCATTCCCAGCTTCTGGCAAACAGGGGCTAAGGACACCATCTCTGCCTGTCCTGGCTAATAGCCGTTGATGGACCTATCCTCCTTGAACTTATCTAATTATTTTTTTGAATTCTGTTATAGTCTTGGTTTTCACAACATCCTCTGGCAAAGAATTCCACAGGTTAACTGTGCATTTTATGAAGAAATACTTTATTTTGTTTTAAATCTGCTACCTATTAATTTCATTTGGTGATCCCTAGTTCTTGTGTTATGAGAAGGAGTAAATAACACTTCCTTATATACCTTTGGTCTGACCCAGTAGGGCCATTCTTATGTGTTCTTATGATGTGGTCATACCATGGATTTATGTAGAGGCAAAATTATGTTTGTCTTACTATCTATTAGGGTAATCAGATAAAAATTGTGAAATATTGGGACAGAAGCTGGTGGGGGGAAGTAATAGGCACCTATATAAGAAAAAGTGCTGAATATCTGGACTGTCCCTATAAAATCGGGACATCTGGTCACCCTATTATCTATCCCTTTCTTAATGGTTCCCAACATTCTGTTTGCTTTTTTGACAGCCACTGCACATTGAGTGGATGTTTTCAGAGAACTATTCACAATGACTCCAAGATCTCTTTCTTGAGTAGTAATAGCTAATTTAGACCTCATCGTTTTATATGTATAGTTGGGATTAAGTTTGCCAATGTGCATTACTTCGCATTTATCAACACTGATAAAGATTTAACTTTTCACATAGTCAAATATTAAAATAACAAAAAGAAGTAACTTTGCCGTCCTTTAACATTTATCAACCCATAGTCTCTGCATCAAGGAACACTGGAGAAAAGGGAGCAAGCTATTGATTATTTATATTACAGTAACACTTAGAGGACCCGATTGAAATTGAGATATCATTGTGGTAGGTGCTGTACAAACACATAATGACAGACTGTCCCTTCCTCAGACAGCTTACAGTCTACGTAGACAAGAAAGACAAAGGGTGGGAAGGGAGACAGAGACTTGGGGAGGTGACTTGCCGAACATCACACAACAGATCAGTGGTACGTGGGTTCCATTCCCAGCTGTCTCTTGATTTCCAGTCAAGTACCTTTATCCACTAGACTAGTGGTTTTCAAACTTTTTTTTTCTGGGGACCCAGTTGAAGAAAATTGTTGCCTGCGATCCAACAGAGCTGGGGATAAGGGGTTTGGGGTGTGAGAGAGGCTCAGGGCTGTGGCAGAGGGTTGGGGTGCGAGGGTGAGGGCTGCAGGGTGGGGCTGGGAATGAGGGGTTCAGGATGTGGGAGGGAGCTCTGGGCTGGGGCAGGGGATTGGGGGTCAGGCTCTGAGCTGGGGTACAGGCTTGGGGGTGCAGGGATGAGGGGCTTGTAGTTTAGGATTCACTCTGGGTTTGGGGGGGCTCAGGGCTGGGGCAGGGAGCTGGGGTACGGCAGGGTGTCAGGGCTCTGAGCTGGGGTGCAGGCTTGGGGGGGGGCAAGAATGAGGAGTTTGGGGTGCAGGGTCCCGGCCAATAGGAGTGCGGAGCCCGAGCTTGAAGTGGGAGAAGTGCATTGAGCCCCGTGGCCCCCATGCCTAGAAGCTGGACTCACAGCTGGCCACTTCTGGGGCGCAGCGTGGTGTCGAAACAGGTAGGTACTAGCCTGCCTGAGCTGGGCAGCACCGTCAACGGGACTTTTAATGTCCCGGTCGGTGGTGCTGACCGGAGCAACCTGGTGCCTTAAATGCTGTGACCTGAATTTTGAAAAACGCTGCACTAGACTGGGCTGCAGCCTAAAATGCTGGCGTATTCTATTGTCAGAAGACCAAACTGGTCTCTTTTCTCTTAAATTTGATATATTACTTCAAATTTTAATAGAACAAATTGATTTAAAAGAATAAGTTAGAACTGCCATCCTGCAAATGATGTGTGGGCTCATAAGTGCCTAAGTCTCAATGAAAGCAGCTCCGAAGTAGAGGGAGGTGAATGATGGATTTTTTTGGTTTAGTGATAATTTTTTTTTTTTTTGAATTTTTCAGTGAATTGAAAAGCTGAGGAAAATCTTTAGCTGAAACTAATCAAAATGTTTTGGTAATGTCAAAATAAATGCTATAAATGACAATGGGTAGTCATTGGGCGGGGGAAAGAGACTGAAGCAGTTGAGAGAGATTACTTTGCGAGAGGGCTCCCAGCTGTTTTCATGTAAGCAATGTGGGCTTCCAGTCTGACCAGTGTTAATCACCCTCATCTGTGAAAGCAGTAGTTCAGTCTCCGTACTCCTCTGCTGGGATTGCCAGGAATGGAGCCAGTTGATGCCAGTAAATTTGTTTGTTGAATGCATTTCACCCTATTTGTGATCTCTGCAACATTAGATTCTTGCTTGGATTGAAACTTTTTATTTCATAATATATTCTTTTCTTATTATTATACTTAAGTTTAAGGTTTTTTTGAACACTTATTTTAGTGACTTTATTTATTACTGATTAGTCTGCTTAAGTTTCATTAAATCTTATTACACCTCTACCCCGATATAACACTGTCCTCGGGAGCCAAAAAATCTTACCGTGTTTTAGGTGAAACCGCATTATATCGAACTTGCTTTGATCCACTGGAGTGTGCAGCCCCACCCCCTGGAGCGCTGCTTTACCACATTATATACAAATTTGTGTTATATCAAGGTAGAGGTGTAGGTGTAATTCATGTGATTATGGAAGAGCATCTCTGTCATCAGTCTCTCTCATTCCCAACAGTTGAAAGCATAATTAAACTTTCTCAGTCAGAAGGGAGCTGTTCTTTTAATTACAGCATCTTCTTTATGCCATGCAAAGCATTCAACCTACAAAGAATAACCTGACAGTTTACTAAATTTGATATGCATTCTTTCTTATTATCCTTTTTTCTTAGATACAATGCTGACCGGAAGAAATGACACTGAAAGACCCATAGTACTACTGTACCCTTTGCTTTGGCTGAAGCTGGTGAATTTTTTTTGAAGTATTAATAGCATGAATAGACTTTTTTAGTGAAGTAGGACAAATAGGACAAAACCACATCAGAAGTTACTCTTCTAGGCTTTCTTCACCATCTTTGTTCTATTAACTCTCTCAAAAAGCAAATTTTTAGATGAAAGTTCAGTATTTGGGGAAAAAATTTAAAGAAAATTGTGATTTCTATGAAATACATACAACTTCCAGATGTGTAAATGGGTGTGTGTAAATTGATACTCTAAAATGTTAATATTGAACGGTAATTCCCAAAAGGGTGCCTTATATGGAGCTCCCAGGGGACTGCAAGCAGGGAACATGCTCTTATGGTTAGGGGATTGGACTGAGATTTCGGACATGTGGTATCACTTCCTAGCTCTGCAACGAACTTCCTGTGTGATTTTGGGCAAGTCACTTAATGTCTCTGTGTCTGTTACTCTCTTCTGTAAGATAGGTTTACTAGCATAGGGGATTGATGTGTGGATATATGCATTAATATTTGTGAGGCATTGTAATTCCATGGGGATTAGGCCTGGCTATGTACTTCGATGTAGGCACACTGAGTTAAAACATGCCTACATACTTTGCATAAAGGCTCATCTGGTTGTTGAGTCAAGTCCTAAATAATTTTCTGTATTATGTAATATTTCTCTCGTTTTTTTTCTTTTAGTGAAACTAGCAATTTTCTTTATATGTTAAAAAGGCACCTTTCCTGCCTTTTAATTTAGATCCCTGATCTATTTATTTCATAGCTCCTGATTTAGATATTAATTTTGCATGCATTGAAGTGTGCGTGCTTTGGTATCATACACCATACCTACAGTTGGAACAACCGAAATGTGTCTGTATTCATCTTATGTAACTATCCTTATGATAGATACCTTTATGATCCTTCCCCATCTTGATTTTTTCCCTTCTAATTTGCAAAGCAAATTCTGCTTCGTGGGTAGTGTGTGTCATTACAAGAGTCTTCCCTAGCAACCAGATATTTCTAATAATAGCCCAAATTCATTGCCAAAAATCTTGAAATGTGGCAGAGCGTCTTTGGACCCCAGGATGTTACACTGCAGCCTCTCTGATAAGTTAAAGCCTACAGTTTCTTTCAAATAATTGAGTAAAATAAGGTTTACTGAAGTGTAAGTAAAATTGATTCTGTGAATAGTGTATGGTTGTTTGAGCCACAAGAGAGATTCCTCCGATGCTTACATATTAAAAAAAAAAAAGTGCTTTTGAAGCCGAAATGTTTTTGCTGTGTATCCATGTGTATGATTTCATTTACAGCTTCCTGTCTGAACAGTCATCTGCTTGATGAGCACCTGATCTTGAGAGACATGTATTGCCTTGATAAGCTATGCTGTATTTGATGTTATCTACATAATTGTTGCTGTTGGACCTTCTGCATCTGTTACCTGGAGCAGCACACTATAAGATTGCAAGACAGGATGATCAGTTAAGGTCTTTCCTTTCATGTAGAATAGGTATGTATGGTCTTCATTATGTTCATTTTATGCCTATTAACAGACTTTGGTTTATAGAGACTATTTAAGGTATCTTTCATGTGTGGCCATTCTCTCTTCCCCATCTCTCCATTTAAAAAAACCCCAAGTCTTTCCTTTTCATAGAGTTCCAGAAATAAGAGATGCAAAAGACTTATTAGGTCACTAATTCATCCTTTGGCATTGCAGCATTTCCCTTTACAGTTGATTTTAATTGCTTCCCTTTGGAAGCTGTTTCATAGTCTAATAGATTTCACTGTTGTTTTTTAATCCTAATATTCAGCCTAAATTTTCCTCTGTTGATTTCATCTCAGTTATGTCCTTTTGTTCCACTTTAACAGTTCCTTTCCTTCCTTGGAGTTTAGATACTTTTACAGTACTTTTCCTTGGATTGTTTTTCCTTGTAATATAACTGATAAATTTAAGCAAACATCTTTTAAATTATCTGGCATCACATCATAAGTTGATTTGTTTATAACTTCCTACCACAGGAGTAGTTTTCAGCCCTGTAGTGAAAAGGTGACCAATTTAATTAAAATTAAAATATGCCATAATTTTCATTTTAAAAAAGAAAGTTGTTATAAAAGATGTGACAGTGAAAGCACTACAAATTAAGTTCTTTCTTTCTTTATCTCCAGAATGTATTCAGTATGTGCAATGCAAGCTTCCCCACACTATCTTACCTATATGCCATAACTCCTGTTTTTGGTAGGACACTTTATCCTGCAGCAAAGGCTTGTTTGCACTGAGAAAATGCGTCAACTAGCATTATGTTAAAACATGATTTTGCCCTTAGCATGAGCAAGAATAGTCCTGTTTAAAAAAATCTTACTGAGGCCTGGTCTACACTACGCGTTTAAACCGATTTTAGCAGCGTTAAACCGATTTAACGCTGCACCCGTCCACACAACGAGGCCCTTTATATCGATATAAAGGGCTCTTTAAACCGGTTTCTATACTCCTTTCCGATGAGAGGAGTAGCACTGAAATCGGTATTACCATATCGGATTAGGGTTAGTGTGGCCGCAAATCGATGGTATTGGCCTCCGCGCGGTATCCCACAATGCACCATTGTGACTGCACTGAACAGCAATCTGAACTCGGATGCACTGGCCAAGTAAACAGGAAAAGCCCTGCGAACTCTTTTGCTCTTCTATTTCCCGTTTCCCAGCGGTGGAGTCTTCTGTACCTCAGCACGTGTGAGTTGGCGATTGCACCCTCCCAAATTCAAAAAGAGCTTTGCAGCATAGACCGCTTACGGTGGAGGTATTTGGATCTTTGTCGCTGTATGCGGTGGAGTTTACTAAATCTTGATGTTTCTATGCACGAGACTACCGGTTACAGAAGACCGAACATGGAAAACGGCAATTTGAAAAAAATTCTTCCAAGGGCTATGATAGACAGAAAGTCACAGCACAGTGCTTTGTGTACAAGCGTAACGGACAAGTCAAGAATCAATGGATGCTTATGAAGGGAGGGAGGGGGTAGTGGAGGACTCCAGCCTATCCCACGGTTCCCAAGCCAATCTCCTGAAAGTATTGCTATTCTTGGTCTGAGCTCCCAATGCCTGTAGGGTCAAACACATTGTCCAGGGGTGGTTCATTGGTATTAGCTCGTTAATTTTACCCCATTCCCCCATAGAAAGGAAAAGGGGGAAAAAAATCGTTTCTGACTTTTTTCAATGTCACCCTATGTCTACATGCATGCTGCTGGTAGCATGCCGATGCGTGTTCGGCACTGAAACAGCAGTTTCTCCATCCCTCCCCTCTCCCTCGTTCACGTGATGCACTCACAAATATGACTGTCTAGGTCCGCTCTCAGTACCCGGAGCTCAGTCATCTCAGCCTCTGATGAGATCGTCCTGCGGCAGTGGTTCGGGGCGCTCTGGAGAGTAAAATAGGACTCTATGTACTCGCCATGGGTCATTCCCACGTCGATGTACCAAGGAAATAGGCTGGTACGTATACTTTCGATCATAGCAACTTGTGGTGAAGCTGATGCTCCATCAGCCGTCACCTGCCCGAGCCTTTCATGTGTAAAGAAAAAATTCTGTACTGCCGGACTATCATTAGCAGCTGGAGGCTACCTCTCCCCCTCATTTTATCTCACTAACAAGTCAGTGTTTATTCCTGCATTCTTGTTACTTCATCACACAAATGGGGGGACACTGCAACGGTAGCCCAGGAGGGTTGGGGAGCAGGGAAGCAATGGGTGGGGTTGTTGCAGGGGCACCCCTAGAATGGTATGTAGCTCATCATTTCTGCGGGATCTGACACGGAGCGCGTGTTCTCTGGTTCTCTAGTAGACTGGCCCATTTTCTAGCAGGACTGACGTCTGTTTTAGATACATAAAGGAGGGATTGACTAGGGAGTCTTCCCATTTTTGTCTTTGTGCCCCCAGCTGACCTCAGCCAGGGGCACCCGTGACAGCAGAGACGGTACAGAACAATTGAAACCGGTCATCTCATTGCCAATTTACAATGGCATTGCAGACGGTGCAGAACAACTGATACACGTCTCTGCTATCTTGCAAAGGCAAATGAACGCTGCTGTTGTTAGCGCTGCAGTACCGCCTCTGTTAGCAACATCCAGTAGACATACGGGACAGTAAAAAAAAAGAAAAAGCTGAACGGGCTCCATGGTTGCCATGCTATGGCATCTGCCCAGGGCAATCCAGGGCAAAAGGGTGTGAAATGATTGTCTGACGTTCTTTCACGGAGAAGGAAGGAGTGACGACATTTACCCAGAATCACCCGCGACACTGTTTTTGCACCATCATGCATTGAGGTCTCAACCCAGAATTCCAATGGGCAGGGGAGACTGTGGGAACTATGGGATAGCTACAGGATAGCTACCCACAGTGCAGCACTCCAGAAATT
Source organism: Chelonoidis abingdonii (assembly GCF_003597395.2). Classification (NCBI taxonomy): domain Eukaryota; kingdom Metazoa; phylum Chordata; order Testudines; family Testudinidae; genus Chelonoidis; species Chelonoidis abingdonii. The sequence continues at coordinate 200,266,015 of NC_133769.1, read as the reverse complement.
GACGCTAGCCTCAAACCATGGACGCACACCACCGAATTAATGTGCTTAGTGTGGCCACATGCACTCGACTTTATACAATGTGTTTTACAAAACCGGTTTATGTAAAATCGGAATAATCCCGTAGTGTAGACATACCCTGAGATGTGGTAGGTACCAAGTTTTATTTAACATCATGTTAAAGCATGTGGCCAACACATTTTGTAACATAATGTTTCCCCGATGGTAGGCCTAGCCTAAAAGGACAGTTCAATCTCTCAGAGGGGTTGCTGTGTTAGTCTGGATCTGTAAAAGCTGCAAAGAGTTCTGTGGCATCTTATAGACTAACAAACAGGCAAGCAGGCATCTCAGGGAGCAGCTCCAAGGCAGAGGGCAGGAGCAGCACATGGCAGTGGCGGGAGGGACAGCTGCAACTGATAGCCTGCTGGGCAGCTGCTGCATAGGGAACTTAGGGGAGGGGAGAGCTGATAGGTGGGCTGCCAGTCCACCCTGGTTAAAATCCCCCCACCAGCTAGTTCCACGGGGCTGCTTCTTCCTGCAAGCAGTGGACAAAGCAGGGGGCTGCCAAACAATGTTATAAGGGAGCATTGCGCAACTTTGAACGAGCATGTTCCCTAATTGATCAGCAACGAAACAGCGTTAACCGGGACAACTTTAAGTGAGGAGTTACTGTAAACACAATTTTGTATGTGGATTAAAAATGATGATATCACAGAGGTATGTATTTCTGGATCAGAAGTTATAGATTGTTGGTTAATGTAGAAAACAAGAGAAGCCACTAATAACATAATGAAATGTCATACTTTGATTCACTTTTATACATGTTGTAGAAAAATGATAATCAGATGGAAAATGTGCATTAAATTAAATAGTTAAAATTCTAATAGTTCATTCTCCAGGGCAATCCTGCCATGTGTGTTCAGTTTTCGGAAGTTTGACTGTATACATCATCTGCTTTTAGTTCCAAATAATATAACATTTATTACTGAATTCAGAACAAGTTGTTTTGGAAAAAATTCTGTAAGGAGTCAAAAGCTGTCTGTAATTTTGATTTCTGCTATGGCATCATTACTATATACAGTATATACCATCTGCGTAAAAGAGAATGGTAATGAATATGTATAACATTTAAGTGACTGTTAATTGTCCTAATGATATTCATTGTGATTACAGTTTCTTCAAGGAATATTACAAATACTTCTCTTCTTTGGAATACAACTAGATTCTTTCAAGTATTAGAGGGGTAGCCATGTTAGTCTGTATTCACAAAAATAACGAGGAGGCTGGTGGCACCTTAAAGACTAACAGATTTATTTGGGCATAAGCTTTTGTGAGTAAAAAACCTCACTTTTTCAGATGCATCACTAGGGTGACCAGACAGCAAGTGTGAAAAATCAGAACGAGGGTGGGGGTAAAGGTACCTATATAAGACACAGCTCCAGATATCGGACCTGTCCCTATAAAATCAGGACATCTGGTCACCCTAACTGGGACACTTTTTAAAAAATTTCTTTTGGTGCCATAACTGCATGCCCAGTGCGAAGGTCCAGCTGTGGGCAGGTTGTGGTGTGCAGATCCACACTCTGGAAACAGATGATTCGAGATAAATAACAGCTAACTCCTGTATCCCCTTAGGGGTGCAATCCCGAGCACCTTCTGTGTGGTGCTGGGTGCCTATTGTTAATGAAGGGCCAGCATTATCCTAGGTACTTTACCAATAGATGTGAAGACAGAGTTCCTGACTAAATGAACATACTGCAACACATTCGTTGATGGCAACCTGGCCTACATGGCTGTGCAGGTATATTAGGAGGACTAAGACTCTCCCTTCCCCGCCCCTGTGCAGTCTGCCTAGATCTTGGGTGTGAAAGGATAAAAAGACGCTACATAGCTGCTATTCTCCCTACCACAGTGGGGTGAACAGCAGTCACGTAATGGGATCTTGGCTCAACTCCCAGTGCACTGTCTAGAGAAGCTTAGGAAGTGGGAGGGTACAGGTATGTCTACACTTAAATTGCTACAGCAGCGCAGTTGCAGCTCTAACGCTTCAGTGTAGACACCACCTATACTGACAGGAAGGGTTCTCCCTTCAGCACAGATAATCCACCACCTCCCTGAGAAGTCGTAGCTGGGTTGATGGAAGAATTTTCATCAACCTAGCACTGTCTACACCGTGGTATAGGTTGGCTTAGTTATATGACTTGGGGGTGTGGATTTTTCATGCCCCTGAGACAGGTAGGTATGCTGATGTAAGTTCTCTGTGTAGACCAGCCCTGCATGTGTGTTGTAATCTGCTTGAAAGAGCCAGTACTGAGGAAGAATTAAGGAAAGAATCAGATGATCTGAGTTGTGGTTCCTTCCATGCAAGCCCTACCGCTTACACATGGCAGTGTAAAAACGCAATCCAGTCCTACAAGGGTGCCGTGCAAACAGGAGGAAAGTGGGAGCGAAAAGGAGCAACAAAACCCAAAGCATTGCTGTTGTGATATAGAGCATGTCTTACAATATGCACAATTACAAAAAAATTGAGTTGAAATATTCTTAATACATTCATTTCAGTAGGATTTGAGGGGACTAGGCACCAAAATGGAAGTAAAACAAAACCGGTATTTTATTTTGTTACACTGATTTATCTTTCTACTGTTCATTTGCATGGCTGTTTCTAGCAGGACTTGAAAGACTTTTTGAAAACCTACTTCTCTGATTTAATGTTCAGTTCCTGTATTTTGTAGTTTGAAGGAGAGTGTGTGTGTGTGTAATTACTTCAAAATCTTAATAAAAATAAATGAGGGTTATGGGGAAGGGAAGACCAGGAATTTGGACATTTATCCACTGCCTGATAATCACAGTACATTTTTGTCTGTCTCCCTGATGAGAGGATATTGTCTGTTTTTCATTATGATTGAACCAAAAAAAAGTTGCTTCCTAATCAAAGTATTCACTTTTATTCTTGATATGGCAAAAATTAAATTTCTGGTAGACAAATATAGTAAAAGACCAAAGTTGTGAATCAATGTTCAGCAAAGCTAAGGATTGAGACTGGGGAGGATAGGAGGGGAATTACTTCTCTACCAATTACATAATGAGTCTGAGAGGCTGTCTGATGTGAACATTTGGAGTAGACTTCCCACTGGAGATGGAAGAAGATTCTGGACATGAAGGCTGCTGCCTTGCATTCTTGTGTCATCACTTACACCTGTGTGAAGTGAGTGAAAAGCGACCACTGTAAGTGAGAGGAATTCTGATTTGGTGCTATTTTGCAACCACTTTGTACTCCCTTTGCACGGATGTAAAATAACGCAAATGGTAAGGCAGGGCAGACTGTGCCCTCTTTTCCTTTGACAGGAAGAGAGAGCACATTAAACCAGGGGTAGGCAACCTATGGGACGCATGCCGAAGGCGGCATGCGAACTGATTTTCAGTGGCACTCATACTGCCTGGGTCCTGGCCACCAATCTGGGAGGCTCTGCATTTTAATTTAATTTTATATGAAGCTTCTTAAACATTTTAAAAACCTTATTTACTTTACATACAACATTAGTTTAGTTACATATTATAGACTTATAGAAAGAGACTTTCTAAAAATTTTTATATTTATTACTGGCATGCAAAACCTTAAATTAGAGCGAATAAATGAAGACTCAGCACACTACTTCTGAAAGGTTGCCAACCCCTGCATTAAACTAAAGCTACAGGAAATCATCTTCGACAACACAATAGTAGGCTTCTTGACCAGCAGTCATTCCAATGACACTTGGTATCCATGTGGTATTATGAACTAAGTACAAAATGAATGTTTTGGCCACATCATCTGTGAAGAAAGGAACCACTGATCCTGTAATATTTTCTGTACTTACCTTCTTTCTTGAATGAGTTCAGCCTTATAGGCATATGATTGCTACACTTGATTGTAACTGAAAGGGCTAATATTATTGTATCATGAATTTTGTTATTAAAGTCCTATCAAGTCTTTGTAAAATACTTTTAAGTACGGTATATAGAGTTTAATATATGGTATATTTCCCTTTGTCTTCCATGATATGTATCTAATGAAATAGCCTTTCTAGCTGGTTTCAAAGGAAGAAAAATCAAACTCCTATGGAAACAGTGAAACAATAAGTTAGAGAAGAATTTTAAAACCCCCAAGCTGAATTGAATATCTTAGGCACATAACTGATGATAAAGAATAATTGATTTCTGTGGAACTACAATATTCACTTCCTTGGCTTTTAAACTAATATCATAAACGACTAAGTTAATTTTCAAATTGTGCTTTACTTCCTAAAATAATTCCTTGAGCATGTGTTTTAGAAAAACATCCAGTCTTTATTTAAACATTGCCAAAGGAGGAGAATCTATCATAACCCTTGGTAAACTGTTCCAATGGTTAATTACTCTTGTTAAAAATTTACATCTCTTTTCCAGTCTGAATTTGTCTAGCTTCAACTTCCAGCCATTGCATCATGTTTATACCTTTGTCTGCTAGACTGAAGATCTATTAAATTATTACATATTTGTTCCCCATGTAGGTTCTTGGCTGTAAATAGATTGAGCTCCTTGAATCTATCATTATAAGGCAGGTTGTCTAATCCATGAATCATTTTCCTTGCTCTTCTCTGAACCCTCCCCAATTTATCAACATTCTTTTTGAATTGTGGACCCGAGAACTGGAAACAATATTCCAGCAGCAGTCACACCAGTGGCAATTTGTAAATGAAGATTGGATGCTTTTCTAAAAAATATGCCCTATGAATTATTATGGGGGAAGTTCTATGGCCTGTGTTACACAATGGTCCCTTCTGGCCTTGGTATCTATGAATTTGTGTGACTGAATGGAAGAAAAATTATCCTGATCCAACTTTCTTTTATCAAGTGCATGCATAAGTGTTTGCAGGATCTGGGCTTTGTATTAAAATATTTCAGAAGAACTCATTATTAAGTGCCCAATCCTACCCCCAATGCAGGCAGACTTAATTCCTGTGGGAAGAGTTACTGGGAAGGTATTCTCAAGTGAGTCCTTGTCTCAGGAATGAAATGCCTTTACACATACCATTCCCTGGTATGCTAAATCACAGATTTGGTGATCTTTGGGTCATATTGCAAGGCTTATCTATTCTTCCAGGCTCTCTTGAGCTGAGGGGTGGGGAGAGAAAGAAGAATTTAGTGTCTAGGAAGATGTGGAGGCATGTCTGAGTTTGGGAGGCTTTATAGTTTTTGGACCTGGTCTATTTTAATATTGAATTTTAAAAACAATCTGTACGTGGTCTCAGAATATTAGGTAATCTCATTTTAAATGAAAGGACACTCGAGTTCACTTCCCCATTGTTTCCCACAGAGTTTTAATGTCTTTACTACTGCTCTTTTATTGTTCGTCCAGTTGTGAAATGTGTTTTTGTTTAAAAACCAAAGCGCGTACACACACAGCATCATATTATAGAAATATTTATGCATGTGAGTCCCTTTATGGGGTTATTCACATACGTAAATGGTTACAAAAACAGGCCCTAAAGTGGCTGGTTAAGTATCAATATTTTTGACATTGCATGTTAGTTTTTGTTTTTTAAGGTATAAGTTATGTAGGGTCTGGCATTTGTATCCAAACTCTGAACAAAAATGTGTTTTACTTTGAAAAATCTCCTTGTGTAGGTAGTTTGTCCTTTAAAAAGAGACTTTTTAAGAAGAATACAGCTTAAAAAAAAGCAAAGAGAAATAATAGTAAATTTTAACTTCAGATTTTCAAAATTAAAATCTGTTCTCCTTCTGGGTCCTTTGGGTTGGCCAAGTCAAAAAGGAGCAAGAGGATGTTTAAAAATGATATAACAGTTGTGACAAAGTTCCTCCTTTACCTTGGTGGGTCCTGCACTTATTGGCAGATTTGCTCACCTCAGTGATCTTCCCCACAGTCTGGTCAACTCCTCCTGTTGTCTGATCAGGGATATGAGGTTTGGGGGGAACCCAGGCCTGCTCCTACTCCGGTTTCCAGCCCAGGGCTCTATAGTGCCTCCTGTAACAGCTGCATGACAGCTACAACTCTCTGGGCTACTTCCCCATGGCCTCCTCCAAACACTTCCTTTATCCTCACCACAGGACCTTCCTCCTGGTGTCTGATAATGCTTGATTGTCTGATAATTCCTCAATCCTCCAGTAGCACACTCTCTCAGTCTCAGCTCCTTGCACCTCTTGCTCCCAGTTCCTCTCCCACCTGCGTGGAGTGAGCTCCTTTTTAAAGCCAGGTGCCCTGATTAGCCTGCCTTGATTGGCTGCAAGTGTTCTAATCAATGTAGCTATCTCCACTCCCTTCTAGAAAGATCTTAATTGGCCCCAGGTGCCTTGATTAACCTGGAGCAACTGCCATTTGGTTACCATGGTACTAGGGATTTGTTTAGCCGGTGCTAACATACCTGTTCCTCAGTACTTTACTGTAGCCATCTGGCCTTGCCCCGTCACACAGTCTCCTTTGAGCACTCTGCATCCATTGGAAAAGGAACTCTTATACATTTTTTCTAAAATGAGATGCAAACAAATTAGTTCTGCCAGGTGTAGGAGTGACATTTCAGAATCCCACTGACAACTGGATTATCAAGTTAAAAATCATCTCTCCCATGCTGGAACTAACTGAATAACTCTCCTTTTTGTATAGGTTTTAATGAAATCATCCATGTGGACAGGGCCAGAACAAAGCACATGTACCCTTAGGACTTAAAAGGTGCCTGGCCCTTGTGCTGATGCTCTGTGCAGTAGTGAAATTTCATCTTCTGTGAGCAAGTACCATGTGATAGCTCTCTCTTTATCCGTCCTTTAGAAGATATGGTTTAAATTGGGGTGTTTTGACAGCCCATTTTTAATAAGGGTATAATAAAACAAAAAAATCTCCAAAATCTTGCGCCAAGCTGAGTTATGACCCCAAAAAAGGAGAAGTATCACAGACTCCATGAAGTCCACTAGGGCCTTCTCTATTGATACTATGTAGAAGGTGCTTAGATACTATGTTGATGAGTGGCAGTATAAAATCCTAAGATGTATAACACTTGCTTGTTACATGGTGGTTTTCAACTGTCGATCTCACAATACTTTGCAAAGGAAGACTTGTAACATTCCTATTTTAATAGGGAAACAATTTTGGTTGAGGGGAAGCTGAGACACAGAGGAGAAATGACTTGCTTAATACAGCTTTTATATATGGAGATATACCTATCTCATAGAACTGGAAGGGACCCTGAAAGGTCATTGACTCCAGCCCCCTGCCTTCACTAGCAGGACCAAGTACTGTTTTTGCCCTAGATCCCTAAGTGGCCCCCTCAAGGATTGAGCTCACAGCCCTGGGTTTAGTAGGCTAATGCTCAAACCACTGAGCTATCCCTCCCCCTGCTCACATGGTCAACCACTGGCAGAGCTGGGAGTAGAACTTAGATCTGCTGACATCTAGTCCAGTGCCCAATCAACTGACTATACTTCGTCTCATTTTTTAAATTCTTTTGTTTTTAATTTGAGTATCCAGCTTTATGAATGTGTTTATAATGGTCAGTACTGATAGTACATCATTATAAAATTGGGGCAGTAATATGGTGCAATAATATTATCTCAAGTGTCTGTGGTGTTAGTTATTCCAGTGGGCCATACAAAATGATGAAACATGATCCTAGCTCCATGGATATACACGATACTCTGAGATAGTCTCTGCCTTGAGTAGCTGACTGTCACCCTTAGACAAGACAAGTGGCAACAGTTTAAAAAAGGGAGAATCTAGAGAAGTTCATGCAAGTAGTGGGGTTGAAGGAGGAGTGAAAAGTTGTGTGGGGGCTAGGAAGAGAGAGACTGTAACAGATATAGGGAACAGCATGACAGAAGGCTTGCCACCAAGGACAGTAGCTGGAGGCAAAGGAAGCAATAATGAGAGATAATTGGGAACAGCATATGGAGAAGTAGGATAGAAATGGGAGCAGAAATTAATTCTTTATCAGATAATATTATATTCTTGGACTGTAAGGCCAGAAGGGGCCATTATGACCAAGTTTGACCACCTACATAAAACAGATCATGGAACCTTCTCCAATAATTCTTGCATCAAGCCCATAACTTTTAGTGAAGCTTGCTAGAGCATTTCTTTTAGAAAGAAATCCATCTTTGGTTGAAAAACTTAAACTGATGGAGAAGTCACCACACTCCTAGATAAGTTATTTCAGTGCTTTAAAAAGTTGCATTTAGTTTAGTAATTCTAGGTACCTATGAAATGCCTATCACAATGGTGTTGACGTGTAGAGCTTTGTCAATAAAGATGAGGAGTCTCAATTTGATGTCATAACAGACAATAATCCAGAGTAGAGATTGACATTATTATTTAACACGTTTTAGTAGCACTTAGAAATGTCAGCTTTGAGCCCCACTGTGCTAAACATTGTGCAAACACATAGTAAATGAAAGTCCCTCTCCCAAAGAACTACTAGGGAATGGGCGAGAGGGTTATGATTTGGGGAAATACAAGGTGGCTGGAGAAGTGGGAGAGGAAGATGACTCTAGCAGTGCTGTTTTCGATTGAGTAGAAGCAGCAGAGTGAGAGATGCTGAGGCTAGGGATGAATAGGAATGAAGGCAAAAAATAACCAACTTGTGGACAAAGAGTTGATTCTTCATGATGCTCTTGCCCCTCCACCAATACAGTTGTGCTCCACAGAGATGGAGCAGCTGGATACACCCAGGGTCTGGCATCAGACACTGGAAGCAGAGTGTTTCTAGTGGCAGGACCCAGGCTGTGGAACTTTCTGCTTAAGAACTGAGACTGTACCTAAGCCTTGTGGTGGTCAAATCAAAGTATAAAACACATCTTCAGTATCATAGAATATCAGGCTTTTAAGGGACCTCAGGAGGTCATCTAGTCCAACCCCCTGCTCAAAGCGGGACCAATCCCCAGATGGTTTTGGCTTTTTTTTTTTTGCCCTAGATCTCTAAGTGGCCTCCTCAAGGATTGAGCTTACAACCCTGGATTTAGCAGGCCAATGCTCAAACTGCTGAGCTATCCCTCTCCCATCTTGAGCCTTGCTCAGAATTAATGACTATCAGCAAATGAAAAAAAGCCCTCCCCATGGACTATCCTGCTGAACTTCCCTGGAAGAACATTGAGAGGGAAGTGCTGTTTTTTTTGTTCTTGTTCTAGGATTTTATGCTCCTTAATCTGTATAGTGCATAACAATGTGTGTAGTGCTTAGGTACCATCCTTATAGATGCTATATTAAAATGTAAGATAAGTAGGAACTAAGGAGACAGAGAAGGATTGGAAGGAAAGATGAGAAGTTCTTTTTGGGAGAAATTGTACTGTGGTAGTGAGACATTTAGGAGGGGATGGCTGATAGATGGGTGATGAGAGATATACCCTAGGGCAGAGGAACAGGAGGTGGATTTGAGAATTCTCTGCCTAGAGGCATATGTATCAGTTGAAGCCTTAGGAGTGAACACATTTGCCTAAAGAGATGGTATAGAGGGATTAATAGGGAGAAGAGCCACCAAAGTAGCAGTCAGCGAGGCAGAAGAACACAGCTGTGGAAATGTGGGGAGGATTGGAAATGATGGAGTAAAGAGTGATTGTAGGCACATAGGACTTGCCATATGGGATCAGACCAGTGGTCCATCAAGTCTAGTGTCCTGTGATAAAGGCAGCAGAGATCAAAATGATAAAAATAGAGAACTGGCCCTTTGGCTTAGCAAGGGGATCATTATGCCTTTGAGCAAGGCCGTGTTGCTGTTGTAAACAGGGCAGAAACTAGCCTGAAGTGAGACCAGGAGGAAATTGGAGTAGAACTAATGAAGAGATTGGGTTTGGACATTTTGCACAAGGGGTTTGGAGATGAAGAGGAGGAGAATGGGACAGTGGTTTGAGAGGCAAGTAGTTGGGTTGTTTTTTTTAAAACTTTTTTTCAGACAGGAGCACAAAGTGTTTAATTATTGGCTGGTGGAAAAGAGCCAAAAGAGAGGATGAGGATGAGAGATAGAAGCAGGAAACGATGAGGTTAGAGACTGCAAAAGGAACACTTCTGAGTCAGACTTGGATTCAGGAGGAAGGAGGAAAAGTGCAAAACAGGTAGAGCAATCCTTAACCTGACAACGAAGGAATGGTTAGAATATGCTGCTTAGAAGAATAGGCTAGAATTATCCTTAAACATACTTTGCCATTTCTTCACAGTATATTGGTATTAACAGAACTAGGGTATGGTTAATTGAAATGGTTTACTATGTGGCTAGGTAGTATATTAACGTGACAAGATTTGCTATACTCCATGAGTATTTTATAAGCCCAAGGAGTAATCTGTGTTACTACGTTTGGAAAAATAAATAAAAATTATTCCAAGCAAATTTTATACTTGTTGAGAAGAGAACATGAAAATGAGCCACAGGCTACAACTCAGGCTGATCCCCAAGATGACTCTCTCTCTCTTTCTTTCCTTTTTTTTAATTTGCCATCAAAAAGGGATGTTTTTCCTTATCAGAAATTAAGTCTTTTAATGAGTGCTGTTCTAATGGTCTTTACTTTGTTCATCATTGTTAGCTATTAACTGTGTAAAGGACACAGCGCAATGTGTTGGATATAGGCTAGTACAGTAGTTCACATCTCTTAATTTAGGCCTGGTCTACACTACGCATTTAAACCGATCTTAGCAGCGTAAAACCGATTTAATGCTGTACCCGTCCACACTACGAGGTCCTTTATATCAATATAAAGGGCTCTTTAAATCGGTTTATGTACTCCTCCCCAACGAGAGGAGTAATGCTAAAATCGGTATTACCATATCAGATTAGGTTAAGTGTGGCTGCAAATCGACGGTATTGGCCTCCGGGCGGTATCCCACAATGCACCACTGTGACCACTCTGGACAGCAATCTGAACTCAGATGCAGTGGCCAGGTAAACAGGAAAAGCCCCGCGAACTTTTGAATTTCATTTCCTGTTTGCCCAGCTGGAGCTTGATTTCAGCACGGGTGGCGATGCAGTCCCAAATCCAAAAAGAGCTCCGCCATGGACCGTATGGGAGATGGAGATACTGGATCTGACTCCTGTATGGGAGACAAATCTGTTCTGTCAGAGCTCCGTACTCGCTTACAGAAGATGAAATGCAAAGTGTTTGAAAAAAATCTTCCAGGCTACACTGCTGCGTGACAAGCGTAACGGAAAGCCAAAGAATCAATGGACGCTCCTGGAGGGGGAGGAGGGGTACTGAGGACTCCAGCGGTATCCACCGTCCCAGCAGTCTCCAAAAAATATTCACATTCTTGGCTGAGCTCCAATGCTGTAGGTTCAAACATATTTCGGCGTGGTGTCAGGGTTTAGCTCGACAATTTACTCCCTCCCCCCATGTGAAAGAAAAGGAAAGAAATCGTTTCTTGACTATCTTTCATGTCACCCTATGTCTACTGAATGCGTCTGGTACGATGCGATGCTGCAGCAGGCAAAGACGCAGTTCCGCCTCACTCCCCCCGGTGGGTGTAGTGTGTGCAGTAGACTGCTGGCCGTCTCTTTCATCAGCCGTGAGTGCTCCTGGCTGGCCTCAGGTGAGGCTGGCTGGGGGCACCTGGTAAATAGGATGATTCCGGTCATTCCCCAGTAGATGGTACAGAACGGCTTATCCGTCCTCATCATAGCAACTGGGGGCTGAGCTCCATCAGCTCCCTCCCTTTCATGTGTAAAGAAAAGATTCTGTACTGCTGGACTATCATAGCAACGGGAGGCTGCCTCCCCCTCATTTTATCTCACTAACAAGTCAGTGTTTTCTTATTCCTGCATTCTTATATAACTTCATGACACAAAATGGGGGGACACTGCCACGGTAGCCCAGGAAGGTTTTGGGAGGAGGGAGCAACAGGTGGGTTGTTGCAGGGGCACACCCCGTGAATGGCATGCAGCTCATCATTTTGCAGGATCTGACACAGAGCAGCTGTGCTCTCTGATACATGGTTCTCTTAATAACACTGTGCCCATACTTCTAGGCAGGACTGACTCTATTTTTAGAAACCATAATGGAGGGATTGACTCAGGGAGTCATTCCCAGTTTTGCCTTTGCGCCCCCGGCCGACCTCAGCCAGGTGCACCCATGATAGCTGCAGACAGTACAGAACAACAGATAACCGCCATCTTACTGCCAATTTATAATGGCAGCAGATGGTACAGAACGACTGATAACCGTCTCTGCTATCATGCAAAAGCAAATGAATGCTGCTGTGTAGCGCTGCAGTAACACCTCTGTTAGCGGCATCCAGTACACATACGGTAACAGTAAAAAAAACAAAACAAAGCGCTGAACGGGCTCCATGGTTGCCGTGCTATAGCGTCTGCCAGAGCAATCCAGGGAAAAAGGGCATGAAATGATTATCTGCTGTTGTTTTTCCTGGAGGAAGGAATGACTGATGACATTTACCCGGAACCACCCGCGACAATGATTTTTGCCCCATCAGGCACTGGGATCTCAACCCAGAATTCCAAGGGGTAGGGGAGACTGCGGGAACTATGGGATAGCTACAGAACAGCTACCCACAGTGCAATGCTCTGGAAATCGACACTAGCCTTGGACCATGGACGCACACCGCTGAATTAATGTGCTTAGTGTGGCCGCGTGCACTCGACTTTGTACAGTCTGTTTTACAAAACTGGTTTATGTAAAATCGGAATAATCTCGTAGTGTAGACGTACCCTTAGAGAGAATTAACACAAATATAAATATCTCTTGGATCCTACCCATCTTAAACTTCCAGTCCTCCTCTCTTTCCATTGTATTTGAAGTTCTTGGTGACCCTTGACTAGGGCTCGTAAGCACTACTGCAATACAAATCAATTAATATTATTATTATTATAATACAGTTCTCAGGAGCATTTCATAGCGAGGTCTGTCTGCACCACCAGAATTCCCTAAATCAGTGGTCATCAGCCCGTCGACCGCAACTGACAGGTTGATACCAATTGATTGTCATCTCCATTGGTATAGTATGGCTGCTGCTAAGGCAGACTCCCTGCCTACCCCAGCCCTGTGCCACTTCCGGAAGCAGCCAGTGCAGCCCTGAGGCCCGAGGGAGGCAGGGTCTCCCTCTGTGCGCTGCTCTTGCCTGCGAACACCACCCTGGCAGCTCCCATTGGCCAGCGCAGCGCACGGAGCTATGTGTCCCCCCCCCAGGGGCCGCAGGGACCCCTTCTGGAAAGAGTGTGGGGCTGGGGTAGGTGGAGAACCTACCTTAGTCTCGCTGTGCCCAGAGCTGCCGGAGGTAAGTGCTACCTGGCAGGAGATCACACCAGCTACTCCATACCCCTCTGCACCCTCAACACCCCCTGCACCCCAAGCACCACCATTATCCTCCTCCCAGAGCCAGCATCCCAAGTCCCCTCCTGCACCGCAACCCCCAGCCCCCTCTTGGAGACAGCACCTCGTACCCCCTTCTGCACCCTGAACCTGCTCCCGCTCCCCAAGCCCCAGCCCTAACTCCCTTCCCAGAGCCAGCACCCTGTACCCCCTCCTGCACCCCAACACTCTGCCCTAGCTCAGAGCCCCCTCCACTCAAACTCCCTCCTAGAGCTTGTACCCCTCATCCCCTCCTGTACCCCAACCTCCTACCCCAGGCTCAGCCCAGAGCCCCTTCCCACACTGCGAACCCCTTGGCCCCAGCCCAGAGCCCACACCCCCTAAGGGCAGGGTAGATCCTGGGTTGCCCTTAGGCTTAGATTCAAGAAGTGATGGAGACCACTGCCCTAAATTGTAGTTGGAGAACCACTGGAATAGCAGATTTAGAGGGACAGGTTGATTGTCTTTTGGAGATAAAGGGAAAGGGCAGGTTGACTGATGAGACTTGGCTGGTTTTAGGCTTGTTAAGAATGACTTCAGCATGAATTATCAAAAGAGGGCGTTGGAGGCACAGTATGAAAAAAAACAAGATGGTGCAAGAGACGGGGATTGGGTAACTTTACAAACAGGGGTACAGCAGTAAAAGAGGGGGGAGACCTACTTAGTGGGTTTATGTCGAACCCGAGCTAAACAGGTTTAAGGTTCTGGATAGAAATCAGGGTGATTCAGAAGATGTAAACGTAAAATGGGGGATGTGGCTGCTGGAACAGCACACTTGGAATAGATGACATGAAAGCGCTCAGGGTACTTTAAAGACGATGCAGACATTTCGCCTAGAAATAGAGACATGGACATGGTGTGCACAATTGCTACTAGAAGCAATGAGTTTACGAATGGTATCTTGGAGGAAAAGAAGGTTGGACAGCTGGTGCTGTTCAGAAGAGAAGAGATCTGCATGTAGGATTCTGGGAAGGAAAGTGAAATAGAATAAACTCCCCTCCCAGTAGTGCAGTGTAGGGGGAATGCCTTCACTTCTCATAACCTCCCACATCTTTGTGGGAGTATGACTGGTCACTGACTTTCTCTCTACCACATTTCCTTTCTCCCTTACTCTATCGCTGTACTGTTCTCCTCTCCTTCTTGTCCAGGCTCTCTGTAGCTCTCTCTTGAATAGAAGCTTGGATCTCTTGGAGTCTGCTTTGTTTCTTTACACTGGTACTTTGCTTTTTTCTGTGCAGGCTATTATGACCCCATCACCATAGTATCCAAGTGCCTGTCATTAGCAAAAATGGCAACATATTTTACTGTGTTCCTCTCATGAGGGAATGGAATGGATCCACCAATTGGGTGAGTTGCCCTTTTAACGGTGTCATTTAATGGTAGCATGCTGGGATAGACTCAGGAAAACAGCATGTCCCGTTTTCCTTTTCACCACACTTGAGAGGTGTGGTGTGATATTAAGAAGGTGAGCTACAGAAGAATGTACAGATAATATAAAATAACTACATGACCAGTTCCTGCTTTCCAGATTTGTGGTAAGATAAGAGAAGCATTTGAATGTGACTTTCTACAGCCTGAAATATCCACTGGCAATGGAGAGCTAAATCTGTTCTATACAATGCTAGGAGCATATGTAATAGGATTGCTGAATTGGAGTTACACGTTTTCAAGGATAAGTACAGTATGATAGTCCAAGTACAAATCAGAGACATTCTTAAATCAGAAAAAAGACTGGGGATTTAAAAATAGTAGTCAGGGGATTGTTGGATTTTGCATTGGACTTCTAGAGCAGTGGGAGAAAAGAAGAGGCTTTTGTAGGCACGACAAAAGAGCCCTTTAAGAAGTCTAGAACTCTGATTGGGGGAATCCTGGCTGGAGTAAATATGAAAACTTTATAATCTGAATGTTGCAAGGTGTTAATGATTTCCATATGGATAATATACAGGCAAGCAAAACAATATTTTTTGTTGACTTGCTAGAATTTGAATTAATTTACATGGAAAAAATAAGTGAATTGTTTTAGATTTCCCAAATATTTTTACTAAGTATCTTGTGTAATACTTTGGATTCTTTGTGGCAGTGCACCTCCTCTGTCTCGCCAGGCTTCATTCACACTTCCCCCTCTGATGGTTGGAAGGTCTGGAGTAAATCAGCTGCGTGCTGGATGGTGTTTGTTTTCTGATGGTGGGTTTATTCAGTATTTTCAAGGTAGGCCTTGGCACAGGCCCGTGGAGTGCCTCTCCACCAAACAACTTCCTTTTGGGTCAGAACCCCCAATTTGAGAAATGCTGGTCTTCCCTGTGAAATCTGTATAGTCTAGGGAAGAGCACACCGAAGACCACGTTTCATGGTCTGTGATGCGTTTTTCATGAATGTGAATTTGGCAGGGCCCTACTTATAAAACCCTGTTTTCATTTGCTTATAACTTTACTAAACTTCAACCATTTGGACTGAAATTTCTCATATTGAGTTTCTGCCTCAAGCTTAATTTTTTTGGGAAGATTTCAGCTACAATGTTTTAGCCTTTTCCAAGAACAAGGTAGGGGAAAATATATGGTTTGCACATATTAAAGGAATTCTTACAGTCGTGTAATTGGTAAACCTCTGTAAAAAAATAAATCTCCAGTTTACATGTGATCAGTAGAGACTTTGTAGTTTGGTAGCTGAGTTCTGTAAAGAGTCAGATCTGCACTGAGTATGCTCCATCTGTGTTGCAGAGGCTGAGCGGGACTTTCCTAGGCTCTGTGCTTCTGGCAGCTGCAGGCTGTTGTGGTGCTTAGGACAGGAACAGAGGGCTGCAAGCAGGGCCGGCCTTAGTGAAAATGGTGCCATGGACAAACTTGTATTTTGGTGTCCCTCACCCCCATCACCTTTCAGCCCCACTGCCTCCCCTAGTGCTTAATTTGTATTGAAAGAGGTGCCAGAGCTCAGCCTCAGCACAAACTAAGCCCTGAGTGGGCAGCTGGAGAGCAGCAGCTGCTGGCCAGGCGCCCAGCTCTGAAGGCACTTCTGTGCTGCTGCTGGCAGTGGTGTTAAGGTGGCATAACATATGGTGTATTGCCACCCTTACTTCTGTACTGCTGCGGTGGCTCGTGGTGCCTGGTGCTCAGCCTGTGACTCAAGGCAGGCTTTGTGCTGTCACACAAGGACTGCATCTTGCCAGAGCCCACAGCCCTCCTGAAGTCCTCTGGCCACTCTTGGCTCACCATATGCATTTTGACAGGAAATACCAAGCAGTAATAACAATATGTGTGTGTCTGAGAGAGAGAGTGTGTGTGTGTGTGTGTTGGGGGAGCGTGAGGTGTGTGTGTGAGACAATCTGCATTGGGGGAATGTGAGAGACTGTGTGTTTGTGTGAGAGAGACAGTGTGTGTTTTGGGGGAATGTGAGAGACAGAGTGCTGTCACTTTAAGCACAGGACTCATTTGTTCAGGCTTCTTCTGTCCAGACTCCAGCAGTTCCCTGACCCAGAGGCTGTGAGGGAGCAGCAGCACAAGCTCTTATTCCCCCTACCCCAGCACCCCGGAAACTGGGTACAGGGGCGGAGGATGGGGACACCACCCTTTCTGCACACCACTCAGGAGGCTCTGGGAGCAGCTTGGCCAGGGGCGGCTCCAAGGCAGTTGGGAGTTGGGGCAGGAGCAGCAGCGATGGCTGCAGACAGCAGCAGAGCAGTGAGGGGAGGAGGGACACTCTTGCTCCAGAGACACCCTCCTTAGAATGCAGCTCGGTCACCCCTTCCCTCTGCACAGCAGGCATGAGGCTCCCCGAAGCAGCTTGGCCAGGGGCAGCTCCATATGGGGGAGGTGGCAAGGGCAGTGGCAGCTGCAGAGCAGCAGGGGGAGAAGGGGAACCCCTGCTCAGGAGGTGCCCCCTCATCAATGTGCCCCCTGATAGCACATGCTTAAGTACCGGCCTGGCTACAAGACAAGTTTCCTCTGTGCTCCTAATGTTTCCCTGAGGGTGCGCAGGCAGTGTTTAGGAGGAGGAATTTACATCACGCAATGGCAGACAGCTAAAAAGTGACAGTTTTTTAAAAGTATGTATATACAAATGCTAGAATACTAAATACTAAGATGGCTGAACTTGTGTCTTGCATTAAAAGAGGATATTGATATAATAGGCATCACAGAAACTTGGGGAAATGAGGATAATCAATGGGACACAGTAATATCAGGGTACAAAATATAACATTTGGCAGGCTGGTGTGAATGGGGCCACTAAAGACCAGATGAGGCTTGACCTCAGTTCTAGAACTCTGTTGTCACAGTGCTCATCCCTATCCGTACCAGCTGGTCAAATGGTGGTAGAAAATAGCTCTGTGCAACCTGTGTTTTAACCCAGTTTTCAACCATTTCTCCCTCCAGAGTGTAGACAAGGTCTTAAATCTTGCCTGACTTACTCCAGCACTTACCTTGGGCTTGATAATGATGAGTGATAGGCAAATCCTTGTTTTAAAGAAGAATAAAGAGGGTGATGGAAACCAAGAAAATAACAAGTAAAACTGAATGTCTCCAGGACACAGTGCTCCAGTATTGAGGGTAATACAGACGGCAAAGAGAGCAGTGAATTGGGTACAGCTACAAAGTTAGCTATAAGTGCAGTTTATGTAGTGGCAAGTGATGTTGCTAATGCCCACTATCGTACAATAAGTGAGTAGTTATAAAATGCATAGAGAACGTTTTTAAGATGGAGGTTTGTAACATCTCAGTCTCTGCCAATCCCCCATCTGGACATTGTAGCATGGTCAATGCTCTTGTTAAAGTTAGATATACTTTTCTTGGTATAGGAAGAGCAGCGGAAGGAAGCACCACAGAAAGCTACAAATTCTTTGACTCAGGTTACCTTCTGATGAATTTTTGCAATTCCAGCTGCAGGGTCAGGTCCTTAGCTGGCATAAATTGGCATAGTTCAATCTGGCCTTCATTGTGAACAGGGGGAGCTGCCAGCCAATGGCTTAATAAAATAAAACCAAAATCCTCCTATGTCAGTGGTTCCCTTTGAGTCTGGGATTCCCCTGTGGTAAACTCCCCATGTGACTGACAAAAATGCCTGCTGCTCTGTGGTGGGGAACTCAGCGGTACTACCACAAGCCACAGAATGTGGCAGAGTGTTAATTCCACCCTTAGCATTTGCTTTACCTCATTCTGTTTTCTGTGGCATGGTGACAAGAGTGCAATTTTCAAAAGCCTGCCCATTTTATTTTTAATTCAGCTCAGGATTTCCTACAACTTCTTACCTTTCATTATTAATCTAGACAAACACAGTCATCATTTCATTGTGTTTTTGTTTAAACGTCCTTTATTATTTTGATTGAAAATTGTTCTGGTTGTCCAGCGCTGGCAAATAAATGGAAGGAAACCTTGCTTCAGGAATTACAACAGGAGAAGAGAGACACTTGCTTCCACAAGTGGAAAATATTGTGGGTTATTGAGAGTGTTATGGGGAGAGGAGAAGGTATGTTAGAACATAAAAATGGTCATACTGGGTCAGACCAAAGATCCATCTAGTCCAGTATCTTGTCTTTTGACAGTGGTCAATGCCAAGTGCCCCAGAGGGAATGAACAGAACAGGTAATCATCAAGTGATCCATCCCCTGTCACCCGTACCCAGTTTCTGGCAAACAGAGGCTAGGGACACCATCACTGCCCATCCTGGCTAGCCATTGATGGACCTGTCCTCCATGAACTTATCTAGTTCTTTTTAGAATCCTGATATAGTCTTGGTCTTCACGACGTTATCTGACAAAGAGTTCCTCATGTTGACTGTGCATTGTGTGAAGAAATACTTCCTTTTGTTAGTTTTAAACCTGCTGCCTATTAATTTCATTTGGTGACCCCTAGTTCTTGTGTTATGAGTAAACAACACTTCCTTATTTACTTTCTCCATACCAGTCATGATTTTATAGCCCTCTATCATATCCCTCCTTTGTCATCTCTTTTTCAATTTGAAAAGTCCCAATCTTATTAATCTCCCCTCGTATGGAAGCTATTCCATACCCCTAATAATTTTTGTTGCTTTTTCCTGAACATTTTCCAATTCCAATATATCTCTTTTGAGATGGAGCGACCACATCTGCACACAGTATTCAAGGTGTGGGCATGCCATGGATTTATATAGAGACAACATGATATTTTCTGTCTTATTATCCATCCCTTTCTTAATGATTCCCAACATTCTGTTAGCTTTTTCTGACTGCCGCTGCACATTGAGTAGATGTATAACTAAATGTAGATTTGTGGCCCATATCCACAGCTTCATTGTAGTAAACTATGCTATGCCAATTTACATCACTTGAGGATCAAACTTGGAGTGCTTTGTGTGGACCTTTGCTTCATATACTTTGGAATTCATTCCATATGGCACTATTCGCAGTTTTAAACATTTCCTTTCAGAACTGTTGCCCTGATCAGTACTGCAGACTTTGGCATTATTGTTCTTAACAGTGACATATTTTAGCCGCACAGCGGTCTGACCATAGCTAGGTATTTGGCATTATTAACCAGTAAAAGACTGTTCACATTGAATTATAAAACAGCGGTAGGATTTTTAATTGGCTGGCTATTAAGAAAGCAGGTGCTTCCTTTCTGGGTTTAAGTTACTAAATTCATCAGGGCATTTCAACGTCTTGAATTTAAATGCTCTGATCATAAAGAACAAAGCCATTTTCTCAGCTCTGGAGGCTGACATTTGCTTACAAAGATTAAGAGGTGCCTGTAACATTAAGCTCACATTTTCTTGGTGAAATGAGAGAGGTCAAGGGGAACTTTCCACACTGGTGCAAGTTCATCCACTTAGGTGGAAATTGCTTTGGGGGTTATGAGGAAAGCATGTTTTAGTCTGCTTAGTTATTTGTCAGGGGTTTGATAGTATTCTGTAATTTATAATGTCAGGAGTTAGGAGCAGTGAGGGTTTAAAAGCACTTGTATTGCACTCAGTTTAAATAGAAGAGGAAAAATTTCCTTTGCTTCTCCCTATGTGAATTGCTTGTTTTGAATAACAAACAGTTTTAAACAAAAAGTCCTCATCAGACAAACAAAGTCCCCAAAACAGTGTTATGATATGAAGCTATGACATACAGCTGAAAAGAATGATCACAGTAAAACTCATTTTGAGAATTATTAGGTCTTTATCAAATCACATTTCTGGTGCTGACAATATGTGGGTGATAGTGTATTTGCTGGGAATAATTATCTTCTGTTGCTTAGTCAAACATTAAGCTTGTTTGTTTAAATGTGGTCAATTTTGTTAATTGAGAGCTGTATCATCATCTTCTGGTTATTAGTCACTTGTTGACTGAGAGTCAATCTAACCCAAATTTGGCCCAAAATTTAGATTTTTGCTGAGCACATACAAAGAAAAGTGAGGCTGTGACAAAGCTGAAGATCAATAGAAATGTTTCAATTAATTAAAACCATGTCCAGAGAAACAGTTGCTTTTAAACAAACAAACAAATATTCCCAGAGGATATTTGTAATGCAAACATGGCAGTTCTGAGAACTTGGAGTGAAACTAACTGTAAACAAAAGTGAATCTGACTTAATTGAATTTTGTTGCTCAAGCAAAATATAAACAGCAATAAATAATGAAAAAAAATTGAATTTTAAAAAATCTTCCTTTTTGAATAATCTGAGGTGACGGTAATTTAGAGAAGGAAAAAGTGGCAGAGAGTCCTGTGGCACCTTATAGACTAACAGATATATTGGAGCATGAGCTTTCGTGGGTGAATACCCAATTCGTCAGATGCAATTAGGTAAGGAAAGTTGTCTAAAAATATATGGCTAGATCCTCAGCTATTTTAATGTGGTATAAGTCCATTGAAGTCAATGGAGCTATTCTGATTAAGACCAACTGTGGATCTTGCCCTTGAATTTTAAGTTGACCTTTTAGGTTTTCCCCATTTATTTCCAAAAATCAAAACAGGACAACTGATGTCTGTACCTCCCTTCTTATTTTCAAGACACTGCTCTGTTGTGGGCACCAACCACATGCTTGTTAGACTTCTTTGCATAATGCTTCACTTGTTACCATTCCCTCTCCTTTTGTCTGTTTTGTCAGACCCCCTCTTTTTTGCTTCCTTGTGTTTTGATCTGGTCCATTTATTCCTAGTTTTCATTTCTATGGTAGAACATGAGTCTCCACACTGTGCAGAAGTGGAATGAGTGCTGCTGTTGTTTTCAATGTTAAGACTTTTGTCATACAAAGTGTTTCAATGCATATAATCACATGAGCAGATGCATCTTTTATCCAAGGCAAATACATCCACAAATGTTATAGAATGATGACAACACTAAACCTGGATTGTCAGTCACTAATCTTTACAAAGATACAAAGCTGATTTGAAAAAAGAATTCTCTTGAGGCATCATATAACTTGCAGTACATAGAACAACCTACACTTTTTAAAGCTCCCCATCCTGCTTTCATTATTCTCCACACTTCCTTCATGTGGTCACTTTAAATTGCTGCCAGCTGGCTTATTTATCATGTATGTTTGTTTTACTGCTTCTAATTTTTGACCTTTCAAAGAACCAGACAAAATCTGTGGCTTATGCAAATGTACAAGTTTGCAAACAGCCCACTCTTAGGAAAGAAACATATTGTAAGGTAAGGCAAAAAGAGGCTGGATTCCTCTGTGAGTGGGTGAGGAGTAGTTCTATAGAGCCCAGTGTATATAAATGAGACCAGAGTCTTTTCTATGGTGTTATGTGCTGGTTGTGTTTTTGTTTTGTTTTACATTTCAGTGTTGCCTTCTGGTTTTATTTCAGAGACCAGGATGGTGTCTTTCTCTAGGTATTGTCAAACAGAGAAGTCTAATCTGTTTCATTAATTTCTTAATGAGTATACAGTAAACCAAAATGTCACGCTTAATAATAAAGAGGACAAATAACTATTTGAATAAAAATTGCAATGTTACAGAGAAATAGGATGAGATCTGTGAAATGAAGATGTTGCTATTCAGCCTAATGCAGGGTAGTCAATACTTTTTTGTCAAGGTCAAAATGTCTTGGTCAAGGTATAATTAATGTCCAGACTCCAGAGAAAATAATTATAATAAAATAACAATAATAAGTAAATAAAAAGATTTTGGGATCTGTTCAAAAGCATCTGGAGGTCCGGGTTTTGGTCCACAGTCTGCCTATTGACTACTCCTGGCCTAATAAATCCCCTGAAAGGTGTGCATCTAACTAAAGAATCAGTTTAAGGGAAACCATTTGTGAAGTTAGATGCTATTTTCAAAGGGTTTCCATGGTGCTAGATAGAATGTAGTTTACCATGGGTAATATGTTTGTCGTGTAGAATATGTTAATGCTGCCAGTGGCAGCAGCCTGAATGATTACCTTGCAACCAATATAAAGCTGACACCTGTAGGTATAAATGGGTGCTTTAGGAATTGATTTAAGACACAGAATGATAGTGCTTTCAAAAATAAAAGTGAAAGAAAATAGGAGACTTTGCCCATTGGCAGGGCTGTTTTTCTGTTAAATTAAATACTGACTAATAGTTTGATACTCAGAGGTGCTGAAGCCAATGGGAGCTGCAGATGCTCAGCCCCTCTCAGCCCTAGGTCCTGAAATTAGACCCCTTTTTGTTTGGGAAGTGAGAGATTATGGGTAAAATTTTCAAAAGCACCTAAGTGACTTAGGAGACTTGGTCTCATTTTCAAAAGCGATTTAAACTCCAGATTTAGGCTCTGAAAAGCCTAAATCTCATTGGAAGTCTGTGGGACTTAAGAGCCAAAGTCACTTTTGAAAATGAGACCTAGGCTCCTAAGTCATTTAGGTGCTTTTGAAAATTTTACCCATAATCTCTCATTGACCTGACACACAACCTGGTAACAGTTCACAAAACAGGGAAGTACTTCAGAGGCCTCCCTGTAACTAAAGCAAATTCTGCTACATAGAAAGGTCACTTTAATATTAGTTTTGAATGATCTGAAAGTGCCATCTTTTCTTGTGCATATTCCTGCATTTTCATGGCTGCGGTGAATTTAAAGATGCATGGATAATACAACTATCTGCATTTCCTTTTGAGGATTCTCTTATTATCTCTTGAGCATTTTAATTGGACTGCTGCATCAGTGGTTGTTTGGGAGCAGTCCCCTTGTAGAGGGAAATCCTTTTAAAACTCTCACTCTCTTATGCATTTTAGCATATTATTTAGGACATCCTTATTTAACAAAGCACATAAACACATTATTCCAATTGAAATCAATGGAAATTAAGCCTGTGCATAAAGTTAAGCACGTTTAAATGCTTTGCAGAATAAAGATGGATAGCTGAATCAGGGTTTTAATTTCCTGAAATATGCAGTACTGTATTTTGCTTGTTCAGTAGGAGAACTGAACATAATTGGCCTGTCTATGAAGTGGAGCTCCCAAAAGGATTCCCTGCCCTTGCTTGCTTCTCTTGTTGTTTAAAACCATGTTCTCCCTTGTTTGTCTGGAATGTTTCTCGCTTACTTTGACTCTGAAGAAATCATTTCTTTCTCACTCTGGTGCTTCCTAGTGATATCTGACATGGCTATCCACTGGGCTGTAGACTGGTCCTAGACCTTCTGGATGGGGATGCTGGGAAATAGACTCCTCCTGAGTCTTCCAGCAGCTTTTTTGGACGTTATTTACAGCTGGTCCTAAAAGGAAAACTAGTAAACATTTTTCATTAATGTTTTTCAAAGTTTTTCCCTCTCCCCAAAATTTCAAATGTCAAAACCCGTTTTTTGTCCTTGTATCTTTGAGGTCTCCACTCTTCCTGCTGAACAAAGAGCTGCCAGAAAAAAGCCTTGACATATTCCCTAGCAGTGGCACTTGCTTAGCAGTGGCACTCGAGTCCTTCCATCCAGTGATGCCATGTTATTTCTGGCACTGTTGCCTCCTAAAGAGAGAGAACCTTTAGGTACTCAACTTTTTAACTATCTTGCATATAGTAAGGAGCTTCTCAAGCCTCACCAGTATTTGTTAAAACAAATATGTATGTAATTCAAACTCAGCAATCGCTTAAACTGCTTGTATTAGTATGGGCCAATTTCTCCTCTTTTAACATTACTTGTAGGTAATTTTATTATGGTGTTGTATGACAGTGAGCCTGGATCTCTCTCCCCGACTTCTCCACCCCAATTCACTCTTTCCATGTCCCGAAAGCCCTAATGGCGGGCTTGACCCTTCCTTGCAGCCAAAGTAACTGTGATACTGCTTCGAGTTTGGTCACCTGAGAGTGACATTAGACACTCTAGCCTCCTGTAGTTGAGTCTACTGTGGGCCTGAACCTTTGCCATTGAAGTCAATGACAGCAGGATCAATTGTATGCCCAGAAGCTCTGGCCCAGTCTCAGCACTGGAACTGTGATCTCTCACATAAGCAATATCGGGAGCTGTCTCCAGGTTGCCAGTCTGGTTTTCCTCTAGTGTCTGTTTCACTCAGTCCTTGTGTAAAGAACTCTCTCATTTAAATGACAATGGTTTCTTTACCTACTGAGCAGAGGTGTGATGATAGAAATTGACCCAGAGTCTAGATGTATTCCTTCAAGTCAGCAGATATAGCATTCTCAGCATAATTAAGCTTACAGCATCTGATTGCTATTTCAGTGCAAGTAATGTAATTGGAATCAAACCCTATTATTGCTCTGGAGTGTGCTTCTGTGCTCTTCCTGTCATTACAAGGGTACATTATTACTTCAGACTTAAATGTAGTGCTACATAATATGTTGTTATTTCACTGTCTGTCTATATTTTAATCAGGGAAAAACATACAAACTTATACATGGAAACATCTGAACTGATATATCCACTGTGCCGATGCCTCTCTCCT
The DNA here is from genome assembly GCF_003597395.2 of Chelonoidis abingdonii. Classification (NCBI taxonomy): domain Eukaryota; kingdom Metazoa; phylum Chordata; order Testudines; family Testudinidae; genus Chelonoidis; species Chelonoidis abingdonii. Next base: position 200,240,902 of record NC_133769.1, on the reverse strand, counting down.
AAAATTCTAACAGTTACCGCAGATAGCACGTCAGACTTCCGATTGTGTTTAATCTCAAATCAGACTTAATATTCAAGTAACCTATAAAATTATAGAAACTAAAGAAGAAAGCAAAAGAACAGACAACTTCTAAAACAGGAAAAAAACAAGTGAATTGATTTAAAGCAAAGCAATTTAAATCTCCGATTTTAGTCATGATTTAAATCAGTGATTTTAATTGTGTTTTTTTCACGTGTACTGTATAGATATTTTCCCAAAGAAAGGTTGATTCTCAGTGGCTGGTAATCATTGTTGATTTGCCTCTAAATATACATAGCCTTTGCACTAAATTTGGTACCTTCTTTTTGCTAACCAGAAAGATACACTATATCTATATGCATTTATTTAGGCAACTATATAGCTTATTTTAATTTTTACATTTTTTTAATATTGGAAAATGGTGAGTGACACATTTTTGTATTTACTAGATGATTCATTTTTTATTTGTGATTTGTGCCAGACTGCATTTGGATGGAAATTGAAAATCCATTGAAAATGTACAAAAATGTAGCATTTTAAAATTGTTTTTATTAGTTAAATAGAATTAACTTAAATATCCTGGGTAATAAGAAAAAATAATGTTTATCAGAGCATGTTTTGCATGTACAACTAACTGATATATTAAATAAAGGAAATATCTGGAGTTGGTGAATTGGACTGATTGTTTCTGGTCACCATGCCCTACAAGATTTTAGAACTAATAGATCTCATCCTCCTACTTATATTCATGAACTAGAAGAGGAAAACGGCCTTCTTGCCTTTTCTCCTGGCATTCAATTTCTTAAATTTGAATTAACTTGTCATTGAACTGAAGTTTAGTTGAATAAACTAAAATGAAGAAAATATTTTCTCTGCATCTGTAGAAGAGGCTACTGCTGTCAAAAACTGTGTTAGATCCTCAATAAACTCTGGTTCCAGATGCTTAGCCAGTAATTTCTACTAATTTAGTGATTTTACTTTTTTCAGAACTTCAGCAGCCAACATGTACTGCTTGAATATTATTTTCTGTTTCATTTAAATGATTTAAATGGTTTGTAATAAGTTTAGGGCATAATATATATTGTCATAATTTCAATTTTTCTTTTAAATACATTTATTTTTAAAAAGGAAAATGTATTTAATTTAAACCCCAAAGTCCAGTTTAAATAGAAATCTGGTTTTTAAATAAAAAAAGAAATCCCGTTTTTAAAAAATGGGTGGGAAGGGGACCCAGTTTATTATCCCACCTAGAAAAAAAATGTGATCAGCAATTTAAAAATTATGATGATATTCAGGGTTAGTTGCCAGTATAAAAGACGGTCTCTCTGTCCATGGGTTTGCAATGGTTAAACTGTATGGGAAATCTTAGCACTGAAGTTTTTCAACAAAGAGGAAATTATGGAAACGTGTTCTCCCAGCATTCAAAACAGGAGTCTCCATTCAAGCATAGAATGGAGATCAAGTTGCAAAAGAGTCCTGAAACTTTAGGCCCAATTTTCGATCTTACTAATACGCACATTGAGTAACTTTATGCATGTGTATATGAATAGTCCCAATGAGTTCCAATTATCCATGTGCTTGTTTGTAGGATTGGGGCTTTCATTTGTGCATGACTATAATGAACTATATTCTTTCAACCCATTTGGTCTTTATTGGAGATGTTGCCCTTTTCTAAATGCTGTCTGATTGCAATTTTGTGTACAGTTTATTCTTTTAAAGGTACTGACATCAGAAATGCAAAAAAAAAGTTGAAACTGAGGTTTATAGACAAAAAACTGAAGAATTTCAGGCTTTACTCCTGCTCTTGTTTTGCTTGTTGTGTGTGTCCATGTAAATGTCTACCACACATTATGAAAGAAAGCCAGCGTCAGAGCAGTGTTTTGCCATCTTGTTATTCAGCTTCTCTTTCCTGAACAGAACGAAAAATAGAATTTGAATGATCTGATTCAGTGTTGACTTCCTGTAACCTTGGCATTTTTCTGATTAAGATGCACTCATGGTATTCAGTGTTCTAAATGTCAGATCTATGCATGTCCCTTATGCATGAAACACCCTCCCTGCTCATGTCCATCAAACTATTTAAATTCCTCCTCAAAACTTACTTTTTCTGTGATTTCTTCATTAGGTGAGTCAGTGTGATTCAGTGTTTTAAAAGATAAAACAAACCAGCCTAAAACAAAGGACCAAACCCTCTTCTGGAGTAAATAGGCTTTATTCTACTGACTTCAGTGGAGCTAAGCCTATATTCCCCAGCTGAGGGTCTGGCCAGCTAATCTTAACAACCGAAAAGCTCTGTGCATACCTAAAATGAGTAACCATATAGGATGTTGTTGAAGTGTAACCCTTGTCTTTGTTCAGAACCCTCTGTTTCTCTCTCACTCATTTTGCCACATCTAACATTTAAATTGTAATCTGTTGTGAGCATGAATGGTATCTTTCTGTTCCTATGAAGTACCTTGCATACATTTTGGCCCTATAAATTAATAGTCTAAGAGAATCTGTTCAACACCAGTTATCCTTTTATACAAAACTCTGACAGTTTGCTTCTCTCTGTGGGTTCCTTGCCAATTTAGGCCTCATCCTTTTTCTACTGAAGTTGGGGCATTTTGCAATTGACTTGGATGGATGAAGGACCTGTCCCTTAGTATCCAAGGAATCATTCAGCTAGAAAGAACACTCTCATAATCTGTCCAAAGACTATAAGGATCCTAAGCAAGGTAGAAGGTTTACATTATTGTAGACTCAGTATTTCACAACAGCACATTTGAAGACAGATTATGTCTTAAAATTATAGGCCTCTACATTGTGACAATTAAATGTTTTGGTTAATGAAAGGCCCGTACTGTACTACTAATATCTGGGGAGTATGCCATGGGTAGAGAGAGCTGATATTAAAAAGAAAAATGAGACTTTGGTTTGTAAACTGTACTTTGCTGATGTTGTTGTTGTGTTTGTGTTTCAGAAAAGCGATTTGGAAAATCAAAAGTTTTAAGGGAAAACACACTTAAAAGAAACTGGAACAAGGAGATTAGGAAAGGAGAAAAAAGGGAAGATACTAAGGAATAAAACAGATGGCCAGATTTTATATTTAAATCTCTCTGAGAGATGTTTGGGAGATGTAAGGCCCAATTCCACAAACGCTATAAGTTGTAGTGTGTTTATAACCTCAAGTAATCCATTGAAGTCAGTGGAGCTACTCCTTCCATGAAAGGCTATAGGCCTTTCCAGAGACTCCCACTGACTTAGAGGACTTTAGATTATGCCAATGTGAGTGTTGTTAGTAGTTGTCAGTTCAGGGCAACAGCACCTGTGTTCTCCATTATCTAGCACAGTAGGATTGGGTCCAAAGGAAGTAAACATTATGTGCATGGTATGCTTGGTATGTATTGTTTTCATAGAATCAGTTTGGAAATAGATCTAGGTTCCTTTTTGTTTACCATTTGGTTACCAGTAATTGAGAAAACCCAAAATGAATTGTGGTTCACAATCTATAAAAATGAGAATGCACCACATAAAATTGCACAATAAAAGTCAACATCCCTTTTCTTTATCTTTTTTTTAAAAAACAAACCAATGACCCTAGAATTTTAGATGTAGGTCTGTCTGCTTTCTTGATTCACAAACAGTAAACAATATAGTAATAATAGCTGGCATTTCTGTAATACCTTCTAAACGAAGATCTCAAAGTACTTTACTGATATTGGTGGAATAAGCCTCATTGCACTCTTGTAAGGTTAACAGCAGCACAGAGAGGTAAGTTTATAAATCTGCTTCTCTTTGCTAGTTTGATTTCCCCCTCATTCAGCCCATTGTGTCACCCATTTGCCCCGATGTGAAAATCATATCACTTGACTATGAGCTGTCTAAAAAGTGACTTACGTTGTGATGACCGCTGCACCCACGCTGTGAGGGAGAAAGGCAGGGGGACGGTGGGGAAAAGGCGGGAAGGGAGACGATGTCATTATTGTCATAATGTCCCAGTTCATTAAATTGTTGATGGGGAAGACAGAGAAGAAATATGTTACAGTTCTGTGTACCTGTAAGGTTTTTCACTGTTGCAAGCTAGAGTTATATTAAAGTAAGATTTTCCAGCTAGAGGCACAAAGGGATTTCTACCAAAGCTATGTTGTATATTAAAATTGTGTAGAAGGCAAAGCCAAAGTCTTTGAGTTTAAATACTAATAGCTATGAAATGCTGATTGGAATGCATAAATAGAGCAGATAATAATAATAAATAATGTAGTGGTTTATGTTGCCTCTACTATTAAAATCAGCACAGGTTTATCATTAAAATTTTGATTTGCATGTTAGTCTAGATCTATCCCCCTTTGCGGTAAAACCTGAGGAAATCCTCTTGCAGAGTTTCTCCCTTATTGTTCCCTTGGTAAGGAGCAAATGGGTTGCCTCCTTGTGGGTTGAACCTTATGCCCACTCCCCCTGAACCCTGTGAATCCCTAAGGATGAGTGGGTGTCAGGGCCGTCTAAGGGAGGCTCTGGGCATCTGGCCTATCTCTGTTCCCTGGGGGCTCCGACCCTGGCCTTTGGCTGCCCTATGGGATCCTTAGCATAGAGGAGGCTCCATGGGAAAGGGCACATTTAGAACTAGGCTGTAATCTCTGTTGGGCATGGTAGGAGGAATGGAGAGGGATAATGTCTGTTCCCTTCACAGCCCAGCCCTTGGCCCACTCACTTCTCTAATGGCCCTTCCAGTCCCAACCTCCTTTTCCCATCTGGATCTTCAGACAGATGAAGAGTCCTCTGTTCCCTATTACATTACGTGGGTGAAACGTGTTCTTCTTTAAAGGAGGCCATGTGGGTAAAGAATGGCAGAACTCTAGAATAGAATTTTTGATTTTACATAATACCTTGAAATACTCAGTATCCTAGCGGCTTGGCAAAGTAGTGCAGTAAGTTAAATCCAGGTGCTGCTGTGACTATGTAGGCAACCAGAGTGGAAATTCTGGGCCTGGTATGCACTGTGTTTACATCAAGTAGTAGTCAAGCCTTGTGTGTTCAGGAGTAACTCATGCAGAGCCCTATGGGTGATGGGTGGGTAAAGAGAAAGGGGCTGATTCTGGTTTCAATGAGATTAACTCCATTTGAGTTAAACAAATTATACTGGTGTGAAATAGCATGAGATCAGATTCAGGCCCATAGGTTGGTCTGCTCCCTGTAAAGTCATTTATGCCAGTGCCAGAACAGTACCAGATCAGAACGGTAGTAGTTTACACCCTCTTCACACTGGTGTAGATGGCAAGCCAGCAGTGAATTGGGCCCAGAGTGTGTGTGTTGGCCGAGGCACTGGGATTGTCTCCTGCTTTTTTTGTTCAGATCTGCTACTGAATCTTTAACTTCCACCTGGACAGCCAGCAAAACCTGCCAGAAGGGGATCTCTGTTTAATATCTTCAAATGCAAACCCACATGCATGATAAGCAATTATTCCTTGCTTAATGTGCTAATGTAATAATATGAGCCTGGCAACATCTGGTGTGTAATCTACGGCACTTTGTCTTAATCTGCCATTTGTTTCAGAAAGAAATCAGAGGCAAATGACAGCAACCAAACCATCTCTGTTCCCGAAGTGCATGGGTTCTCAGCCTGGAAGTGTCAGCCGCAAAACCTTTTTTTTTTTTAAAGGGGTAGATAGGATGTTTTTCTGTTGTAGCATGGGGTCATGGTATGGAAAAGATTGAGAGTCATTGTACTAAAGGAGCTTAGGAGATGAACACTGTTAGTGCTAGCCATTTGTAGACTATGTGAATGTGTGTTTAGTTTTGTGTGTAATTTATAATACAAAGATAGGTTAAAAACATTATTAAAGTTGCAAAATCAAGCGCTCAAAAGTTAGGACATGCCAATATTAAGGTTTCCTGTGTAATTTTATTTTAGCCTCCTTGTGGATATATCTTAAGATGCAGTCTTTAATTACATGATCTCATACTATTTTTCCATGGGATGCCTGCCTCATTCACTGCACAGAATGGATAATTTTTATCCTCAACTTTCAATGTGTGGCCCTAGACCTTATTTACTGCACACTGTTTAAACCCTTCTGAGAAGACAGAAGTATTAATTTCATTGTGGGCTTTTCTGTGGTACTCATCACTAGTGTCTGACGGCTTCACAAACATTAATTAATCTTTGCAATGCACCTGTGAGGTGCTGAGGCACTGTTATCCCCATTTTATAGATGGGGAACTGAGGCATCGAAAAATTAAAGTCAGCAGTTTGCCTTCTAATTTTGGGTGCTTATGCTTTGGACCTGATTTTTCAGATAATTTAGCATTATATAGCACTTTATATGTTCAAAGCAGAGCTTCCATGGATTTCAGTTGCAGCTGTGAATGCTCTGCACTTCTGCAAATCACACCTTAGAGCAGGGGTCGGCGATCTTTCAGAAGTGGTGTGCCAAATCTTCATGTATTCACTCTAATTTAAGGTTTTGCATGCCAGTAATACATTAACGTTTTTAGAAGGTCTCTTTCTATAAGTCTATAATATAGAACTAAACTATTGTTGTATGTAAAGTAAATAAGGTTTTTAAAATGTTTAAGAAGCTTCATTTAAAATTAAATTAAAATGCAGAACCCCCCGGACTGGTGGCCAGGAACCCAGCAGCGTGGAGCGCACTGAAAATCAGCTCCAGTGCCACCTTCGACACGCATGCCATAGTTCTCTATTCTGCTGATAGGGTATCAAGTCCAAGTACCCACAGAATGAGGAACACACATGTAAGCTGAAAATTATAGGAGCACAGGGCTATAGCAGGGTTCTAATTGAGCATACCATTTTCATGGGGGAAGGATAGCTCAGTGGTTTGAGCATTGGCCTGCTAAACCCAGGGTTGTGAGTTCAATCCTTGAGGGGGCTATTTGGGGAACTGGGGTAAAAATCTGGTTATTGGTCCTGCTTTGAGCAGGGGGTTTGACTAGATAACCTCCTGAGGTCCCTTCCAACCCTGATATTCTATGGACTAAATGAAGTGGGTACTCCTCATTCTTTTTGCTGATACAGACTAACACACCTACGACTCTGAAACGTAGCAGCTCCTGTGACTTCTGTCTCGTGGGGCTGGCTGGACTCACCTCCCTGTTTGAGGCACTGTAACCTCTGGGGTCCCAGTGCCATTCAGGTTTGGCCCAGCTGTCACAAGGACGGGAGTCTGTGTAGGCCAAATCTGAGTGAGTGGCACTGAACTCCCACAAGACAGGTCACAACTCCACTCACACAGAGTTGGTCCAATTGGGAGGCAGGGCCAAACCTGAGCAGTGCTGCAACCCCAGATATTACAACGCCCGGAGCAGAGAGCCAACCCCAGCCAGCTCCACAGCATGGGAGCTGCAGGAGCTGCCACTGTGGAGTGAGTTCCAGGCAGGAACCTCCTGAAACTACCTCAGGGCCTCCATCCCCAGACTATCTGCTGGGTCGTGACAGCAGGCCATAAACATTTATGAATGGGTCTTGGGCCCCAAAAGGTTGATAACTACTGGTCTCTAGCATTATAACTGAGTTATAATCCTCCCTGTGAAACTCTGACTTTGTGAAAGTCACTTAACTTCCATTTAACCATCTGTAAAATTAAGATAATTCGTATCTCACCAGGGAGCTGAGAGGGTTAATTTGTTAGTCATTTTTGTAAATCACTTTGAAGACGAATAGTGTTACCTAGATTATTGCATTGGCATCTGATTATGATGCTTCGTTTTCCTTCTCCTGTAAAGATTGGACTAATACAAGGACAGTTCTGTTCATGTTATTCATGCTAGTGACATTGGATTTAGATACACAGGATTTGGCCCATAAATAATCTCTTTCCTCCTTTGTTTTCTAGTGCTGATGTTTTCCGTTAAAATGACACTATTGGATACAAAGTTTTACATTACTGACTCTAGTCTTAACTCTCTCTAACTAATTCACTTTCACTCTTGGCAGCCAGCCTCCCCTCAGTCTAAATTATGTGATGGAAGAGCATTCTGCCTAGGATATAATGGGACCACTTGTTCTTCTGTTACTGAAACTTCTCAGTGTTATTCAAGTAAAAATCTCTCGAGTCCTTCCTTTGCTGTTCAGGTGGTTCAAATAACATCCTCTAAAGCCAGTAAGTGCAGCTTTTCAGAAGCAGTCAGGGCTGCTCATTTGGGGATCTACAATAAGACTGTAGTCCTGATTATCTTCTCCCACTGTTGTAAATCAGGAGAAACTCTGTTCAAATCAGTAGGGTTACTCAGGTTCAAAAATCTCTGTAAATGAAAGGTCCTGTGTGTTCTGGGCCCAGTTCCTAAGAACACTTTAATAAACTTTTCATAAGGAAAATTGAATAAAATGTGAAATCTCAGGTGAAGTAATATTGTGTGTCGTGTTTTGGAAAAGAAATGTTTGAAGCAGAGTAGAATTTAGGAGTTTGCCTAAAATAACATAAAGTGAAAATTAAGGTAAATGGTGACGAGCCATTATGTTTGGGTATTCTCAGTAGAAGCCTGATGCAAAGTCAACTGAAGTCAATAGAAAGACTCCTGTTATTGACTTCAATGGGCTTTGGACCAGGCTCTGTGAAAATTGATTATTCAGTCTCTCCCCCTTTTTCTTTCTTTCCTTTGTGTGTCTGTTTTCCTTCCACATCATGCTGTTGTACTTCATGCTGGTTTACAGCACCTTCTCTTTGGTTTGGCAGTATGCTGTGAAATTTAACAGTGGCCAGTGTGTTTTCCCCTTTAAAATAAATAAGGCTCAGAAACTATCCAGTGTAAGATGTTGGTCTTGTTAAGGTTTAGGTCTTAGGGCCTCAACCTGTTAGATGACCTGCATCCCCTTGTTTAAGACATTGATGCCATGGGATCCAGAGGTTATAATTCCTATTTTTAGTTTTCAAAAACCGTTGCTGTGAACCCTGCAATATCTGTCATCTGAAAATGTCCTCACCAATGCACAGCTTGTCCTTCTGATTTTAAAATGTTGTCCTGGCACTACAGTTAAAACCATTGGCAGAGGTTCCAAATAAGAATAACTTAGAACAGGGGTAAGCAACCTTTCAGAAGTGGCGTGCTGAGTCTTCATTTATTCACTCTAATTTAAGGTTTCGCGTGCCGGTAATAAATTTTAATGCTTTTAGGAGTTCTCTTTCTATAAATCTATAATATATAACTAAACGATTGTTGTATGTAAAGTAAATAAGGGTTTTAAAATGTTTAAGAAGCTTCATTTAAAATTCTATTAAAATATAGAGCCCCCTGGACCGGTATCCAGGACCTGGGCAATGCGAGTGCCACTGAAAACCAGCTCGTGTACCGCCTTCGGCACCCGTGCCATAGGTTGCCAACCCCTGACCTAGAATGTAGCATGAGAATGACAGTAAGTTTTTGACTGTTTCAAAGACAGTTGGTGGAGATACTTGATTTAAATTCCTTAGATAAAATGCTCTTTGGTGATTTGCAACCAGAAGTAGAAACTCTGTCTATTTTTTAAGCTCTCGCTTGTTTTATACGCATCATTACAACGGTAACACATGATAGTTGATAATGGTGCTGGTACTAATTGTCGGTTGCTACTGGTGAGTCAATTCATCTGTAGTTCTTGTGCAATGTAGCTGACCACAATGATGACAAGCTTCCCCATTTGCTGGACCACATGATTGTAACAGCTGTACATATTCATTAGATACGTGCATCTTGGAGGGGAGATATTACTGTGCAGTTGTTGCAAAGTCTAGAAACTCAAATTGGCTGTCTGTGTGTGTGTGTGAGATTAGCTACTGTAGATGTTTCCTAAGAACCTGGTGACTAAAGGGGCTACGTGGAAAGCTCTCAGTCTTGCAGACCCTTGTGCATGTGTTTTTTAACTTTGCACATGCATGTAATCTAATTGATGCCAATGCGATTGTTTATGTGTAACTGTAGCAAGGCGGTGTGGCTCCCCTCCTCCCCAGGGAGGGTCAAGCCTCGTCAGACACCAAAGGGGGCGGGGCCACAGTGCAGTGAGCCCACCCCTCAGAGGGTCAAGAGGTGACCCAGAAGTATAAAAGCCGGCCGTCAGCGCTCAGTTGAGGCCCAGCCGCCGTCGGGAGCAGACCTGCCAGAGGGTGCTCGTGACTGAGGCCACGTCTATACGACGCGCCGTATCGGCGCGTTACAATCGATTGCTCGGGGATCGATATATCGTGTCTAGATGAGACGCGATATAATCAATCCCTGAGCGCGCTTACATCGATTCCGGAACTCCACCAAAACCAACGGAGTTCCGGAATTGACATGGCGAGCCGCGCACATCGATCCCGCGCGGTGAAGACGGGTGAGTAGATCGATTTTAGATAATCGATTTCAGCTATGCTATTCTCGTAGCTAAAATTGTGTATCTAAAATCAATTTTCGCACGTCGTGTAGACCTGGCCTGAGAAGCTGCTGAGGCCCAGGGCCGTTACCCTGACTGGCCGGAGCTTCCCCGTGCCCGCTACGACAAGGAGCTGCCGGAGCCACCCCGTCCCTGCTGTTACCCCGAGGAACCCCTGGAGCAGGCCTGGCCGGACTTCCCAGAGGTACTGCCGGCCTACCTTCCAGCCCCGGCTGGGAGGGGCCCATGCTACTGGACTTCCCAGAGGTGGACGCCACAGACCAGGTAGACCCAGAGGGGGAGATTGGAGGTAGCCCGGGAGCAGCCGACTCCAGTCAGGCTGCAAGTATACCTGAACCCATCTCAGTGTGTTGCGGTCAGGAACCCCACTGACCGTTAGTGGTGATAACCGCTACTAGGGCCCCGGGTTGGAACGCAGTGGAGTGGGAGGGCCTGCGTTCCCCCTGCCACCCTTCCAAGGGGTGGCAAACTCCCCCTCTCCCTGGCCTGAGGAGGACATTAAGCCAAGTGATTGTTTGCTCAGCCCTGAACCAAGAGGGTCTGGGCCTCTGTGACGTTGTGTTTGCTGCCCCGCCCGAACCAAGGGCTGGGCCCCTTTTACCGCGCCACTGATCAGTTCTGCACCAAAGGGCTTGAGCTGCCTGGACTATTGTTTGCTCAGCCCTGAGCCGAGAGGACCTGAGCCTCTGTAACTTTGTGTTTGTTGCTCCGCCCTATAGCAGCAGGCCGGAGCCCCAAGCGACTGCGCAGCACCGCCTGGCCCTGAGGAAAGGGGCTGACTTAGACGACACGTATCAAGGCTGGTGTGGCTCCCCTCCTCCCCAGGGAGGGTCGAGCCCCGGCCATACACGTTTACAGTAACGTTAAAAATGTGCAGAGCATTTGCAGGATCGGGGCCTTAGTTTTCTGTGGCTCATAATTACAAAACAAGTGAAACAACTATAAGAAACCAGGGACACAATAGAACACAGATTTTAAAAGTAATCCTACTTAACCCCATTACTATTTCATGTACAGCTTTGTCTTGTTTATTTGGTAGGAGAAATTCAATTAAGCAGGAAAGCATGCTAGCTCAATGCCAGTCACCACTCCCTAGACCTAATGAGATACCTTTCAGGTGCCCTTTGCAATGCAGTTGTGAGCACTGGGTATTAGTATAGTACAGTGGTCACCAACCTTTTTATGCACAAGATCACTTTTTGAATTTAAGATCAACCTAGGACTTATCCAGCCCCTTCCCTGAGACCCCGCCCCCTCACTCCATTCGCCCCTCCCTCTGTCATTCCCTCTCCCCCACCCTCACTCACTTTCCTGCCCCAGCCCAGTGAGATTGGGATGCAAGAGAGGGTGCGGGCTCTGGACTGGGGCCAAGGGATTTGGAGTGTGGGAGGGGGCTCTGGGCTGAGCTTGGAAGGGGTGAAGGGTGCAAGCTCTGGGAAGGAGTTTGGGTGCAGGCTGAGCTAGGGGTTTGCAGTCCGTGAGAGGGTGCAGGGTCTGGGTGGGAGTTTGGGTGCAGGAGGGGCCTCTGGGCTGAGGCAAAGGGTTCGGGTTCAGGAGGGGGTGTGAGGTGCATCCAGGAGGTGCTTACCACAGGTGGCTCCTGGGTGGCAGCGCAGAGGGGCTAAGGCAGACTGATTGCCTTCTCTGGCCCCAGGTTGCTCCCAGAAGCAGCTGGCATGTCTCTACAGCCCCTGTGGGGGGAAGAGGGGGTAGAGGCAGCTCTGTGCACTGCTGCTGCCCCCAGCGCCGAGTCTGCAGCTCCCATTAGCTGGGAACTGTGGCCATTGGGAACTGCAGGGGCAGCGCTGGTGGGCACTGCCCTTACCCCTCCAGAGCTGCAAGCACCACCCCTGCAGCTCCCATTGGCCGCAGTTCCTGATCAATGGAAACTGCGGAGTTGGCTGTGGGGAGGGGTGGGGCAGTGGCAGTGCACAGAGCCGCCTGCCCTCTCCCCATCCCACCCCCACCGCCCCGGGCCACTGCAGAGATATGCCCGCTGCTTCTAGGAGTGATGTGGGGCCAGAGCAGGCAGGCAGTGTGCCTTAGCCCTGCTGCGCCACCGGACTTTTAGCGGCCAGAGATCACGATTGACTGGCAGGGGCTCCAGGATCTACCAGTCGAACACAATCAAAATGGCTGGTGACCACTGGTCTGGTGTATATGTGATGACTTTTTGAGAAAAAAGTCTAGTTTACAAGGTAAGAGGAGTCTTAAAAAAACAAAAGATTTCCAACCCTGAAAACTCAGCCTAGGCTCTGATAGATTTAGTTGGGGTTGGTTGTGCTTTGAGCAGGGGGTTGGACTAGATGACTTCCTGAGGTCTCTTCCATCCCTGATATTCTATGATTCTATGATAGTAAAGCTGATTCTTTCCTTCTCTCAGATCTTCACTGAGCACAAGGCTGCTGCAAGCCAAACTCTTTGCCTTCAGTGATGTCCTCTGTGACATCTCTGCCACCTTGCTAGAGACAAGTAGAAATGCACAGGTGTTACTGTGGGTGTCACCTGAAGGATAAATGGCTTGCCAGGTGTAAGTGATGGCATAATTTGGCATGTAGCCCTTTATTACCTGCTGTGATGTACAGTAAGGAAAGAATACTGTGACTAGTGAAACACAATAAACATGGACTTAAGGAATTCCTAGCTGTATCACTAGCTCTTGCCAAGGAAATTACATAAATAATGAGAGTGTTTGTTTTTAGTTATATAAATAAAAAGAGAATAAGGAAAGGTGAGGTTGGGCCACTTTGCAGCTGTGGAGGGGAAAAAGATTAAAGATAATCTAGGTATGGCCCAAAAATTAAATGAGTACTTTGCCTTGGTTCTTAGTAATGATGATGCTATGGAACATGTGCATGAAGACAAGTATGCTGATGGAAATGAGTGTCTAGAAATGTAAATTACCACATCTGAGGTGAAAAAGAAACTTAGAACGAAATGCCCTGGCAATGATGTTGTTGATTTGGTAGCAAGGATTTTCAATAAATCTATCTATTTGGAGGTAGTACCATATGACTGGAGAATAGCTAATGTTGGACCTATATTTAAGAAGGGGTGGGAGATATCATCTGGGCAATTACAGACCTGTTAGTCTGACCTCAGTAGTATGCAAGGCTTGAGACCAAATTGGCAAGGAAAGAACAATTAAATTCACAGAGGTCAATGGTGAAGGGGATGTAATGCGACATGGGCTTACCAAAGGTATCATGTCAGATTGCCTGATTTTCTTCTTTGAGAAAATACCTGATGTGATAAATAAGGGAAGTGCAGTAGATCGAATGTACTTGGACTTCAGTAAAGCATTTGACATGGTACCATATAAGAAATTCTTTGATAAATTAGGGAAGATGAGGATCAGCATTATAAGATGAATAAAGAATTGGTTAAAAGAGAGAAGGCAACAGGTGGTGCTGAAAGGGGAATTATTAGAGTGGAGGGAAGCTACTAATGGAGTTGCTCAAGGATGGGATTATTCTTAGTCAATATTTTTATTAATGACCTTGGTACAAAAAGCAGGAGAGGTCTAATGAAATGTACTGATGATACAAAGTTGGGAGGCACCATCAGTACAGAGGAGGATCGGAATATTACACAGGAAGATCTGGATGACCTTGGAGACTGGCATGGCAGAAATTAGATGAAATTGAATAGTACAAAGGACAAGGTCAGTGCACCTAGGGTCTAATAGGAAGCATTTCTGCTACAAGCTGAGTACTCATCAGTTGGAAGTGGTAGGGGAGGAGAGAGACCTGAGTGTGTGTGTCCATCACAGGATGACTATGAGCTACTAGTATGACACATCTGTGAAAAAGGTAAATGTGATCCTAGGATGAATGAGGCCAGACATAGCAATAGAGAGGTATTAATGCCATCATATAAGGCACTAGTAAGACCTCATTTGGAATAATGTGTATAATTCTGGTCAGCCATGTTCAATAAAAATTGAAACTGGAACATGTGCAGAGAAGAGCTGCTAGGATAGAGAAGCAGAGGAGACTCGATTTTATGAGAGAAGATGGAAGAGCTTGGTTTGTTTAGTCTGGTGAAAAGAAGGCTGTGAGGGGATATGACTGCATTGGGGGTGGAGTTTAAATACCAGGGAGGCTGAAGAGCTGTATAAACTAAAGGACAGTGTTGACACAAGAACAGACAGATATAAACTGGCCATGAATAAATTCAGGCTGGAAATTAGAAGAAGTGGGGTTCTGGAACAACCTCCCAATAGGAGTTGTAGGGGCAAACAGCTTGTTTAGCCTGGCCAAAAGAAGGCTGCGGGGGGATATGCTTGCTCTATATAAATATATCAGAGGGATTAACGTTAGGGAGGGAGAGGAATTATTTAAGCTTAGTACTAATGTAGGCACAAGGACAAATGGGTACAAACTGGATATTAG
>NC_133769.1:200196610-200225611 GCF_003597395.2 Chelonoidis abingdonii | reverse complement strand
TGGCCTGCTTTGTGCAGGAGGTCAGACTAGATGATCATATTGGTCCCTTCTGACCTAGGAGTCTATGAGTCTATGAGTCTAATTTAGTTTTAAGAGAGATCTGGACAAATTTGTGTGCAATTGTTTGTCAGGGTTGTGTGTGCTAAGAGGCAGCTCTCTGCATTCATGGTGCTCACTTCTGGTTTGTTTTATTTTCCTGAAAACTCATGCTTCAGGTGTTTTCAGCCTACCACCATCTGGAGTCAGGAAGGAATCCCCTGCAATGTATTTTTGAAGGGTCTTTTTTTATCTCCTTCCTCTGAAGCATCAGGGATGGCCAGGGCTGGAAATGGATCATTGGATGTAGTGGGCCAGAGCACTGAGTGGCACCGAGCGTTTTCTCTCTCAGGTGCTTGGCTCGCTCGTTCTCTGTCACATGCTCAGGGTCTAACTGATGGCCATATATGGGATCAGAAAGGAATTTTTCCCCAGGTCAGATTGGCAGTGAACTTGAGAATTTTTTGCCTTCCTCTGCAGTGTGTGGGTGTGGGTCGCTTGCCAGGATTATCCGAGTATATCTCACTTACCTTGCACTGGTGCACTCTGTCTCTCCTGTTCTGTGCCTGTGGAACATAATAGTCTAGTCTCCTGTGGGCTGTAATTCTTTAGTGTTATTTGGTGTGTGGATGCTCGATGGTGTTGGTGACGTGATATACACACGGTCAGACTAGATGAACTGGTGGTCCCTTCTGGCCTTAAACTCTGTGCTTCTCTGGGTATGCCTTCACAGCAACTATAAAGCTGTGCTATATCCCAAGCCATACACTTATGAGTGTAGAAAGTGATAAAAGTACACAGCGTTCTCATATGCTAACCCTGCCAGAAATCCTAACCACTTAGCCTCCGCTCTGTAACGTAAACCATGGGAAAATTTAGTCTCTTGAACACATTAAAAAAGGCAGATGGTCAATTGATGTGAAGTTGGTAAATAGCATTTTGTTGATGGGAGGTGTAGTTGTTGCAGTTATTGAGCAACAGGTGTCCTTAAGTAATTTTACTTTCCTAACACCCCCCTCACCCCACCGCGAATTGGAAACGTGTGGCCTATTTAGCATTATGCACGGAATAGAATGACTTGATCCCCAATGAGTCATTCTCAGTTACACTCAGCCATATTTTTGACCAAAGTGGTGTCATTTTAGCAATGGGTTAACTCATTCATTCCATACAACCTGCCTCAGAAGAATCCTCTGTCTTTTGACCCAGAACAATCTCAAACCAAGATCTGTTCACACAGTGCGGCAGAGAGGATCTGAGCACTATCGTTAGCAGGAGACATTGGAAATGGATTGGCCATGTGTTTCGGATGGAAACTGACTCCATCACCAGAATAGCAATAATATAGACACCAGAAGGCAGCAAAAATGAGGCTGCTCAAAAACAACATGGTGAAGAGCTGTGGAAGCTGAGCTGAAAAACCGAGGGTACAGCTGGGGAACCATTGAAAGTCTTGCCATAAACAGACAAGAGTGGAGGAGCTTTTTCGCTGCTTTAAGCACCAGAGACGTAATGGGAACGATGATGAAGATGATGATAATTATAAGTTAATTAGCAGGTGTTCAGGGTGTGACAAGCCAGTGACGTTAATTAAGGTTGATAAGTGAATTTTCTCAGTGCTCTGTTCTGGCTTGTGTCTGAGTGGAGGCCATCACTGCCACTTTCACAAATGAGGAAATTATTGGTAGTTTGTTCCACAGCCTGTCATGAACAAAGCCACATTTGAGATTTTGTTCCTTTGAAGGTAAATCTACTTGTTAGAAGCCCTGAGTGCATCTGGGTGTTTAGAAAAGTGTGCCAACTCCTCTCAGGTTCTTTGTCAGTTGTTGATGCATAAGGAAAATATTGAGGGGGTTTATTCCATAAATGGTATTTGGTTCACATTGGACCAAAGGAGATGAAAGGAGACTCTTCATTCTTTTCTTGCCTGGTATTTAAGAGGCAACATAAGAGGATGGGGAGACAGACAATGCCTGGTATCTTTTTTTATCAAATTATAATACTTTTGTGGACAACCCAAGAGTTGCTCTCTAGAAATGTGATCTAGATTCTGTCAACAGACACCAAAGCCACTGAGAAAGGGAAAAGCGAAACAACAAAGGAGTGGTGATTAGAGGAGACCATGTCTTGTACTGCAATGATTTTGTGCTAGAAGAAAAACTATCTGCCACAGATTGTGAATTTGGGGTTCATGACACCGATCTGACCAAGAGAAATATGGGATATAATAAGAAGAGCTAGTTATGTCCTGCTAGAGTTGCCTATAGATCAGTTATTCTTTGTAGAAAAATACTGAAATTTCAGTTAGTTAATGCCTGCACAGTGCTTTGAACATGGCAAGGTCTGTATAAATCCATTATATAAATAAATATTCTATAAATGAATCTGCTGTTCCTCAACATGGTACCTGACTATCCTTTATGGAAATAGTCTATGAGAACGAAACAGTACACCAGCAGGAGTTTAAATAATGTCAAACAAAATCTGAAGTTTTTTATTTGCATGGTGGCAACATCTCGAGGCTGGAGCCCCATTGTGCTAGGTCTGTTCAAATATATGATAAGAGACAATCCTTACCCCTAAGAAGTTACAATTGGAACAGAGAAATCAGTTGATGTATTATCTCCATTTTACAGATGGTGGACTGAACCACGGGGAAAGGAAGGTCAGATTTTCACATGAGCTTAACACCCAAATGTTCTCAGTGGAAGCTACATGGTGCTGAGCTTCTTTGAAAATCTGTCCATTAGTGATGTGCCCAAGGTCACATATGAAGTCTGTGGCAGAATGGGGAACTAAACACAGATTGCCTGAACCCTGCCCAGCGCCTTAACTACAAGACCATTCTTTTCTCAACACCATGTAAATACACTGCTGTGCGGGGAGACATACCCCAGGGTTGTAAAACAGCACATATCACCTGTGTCCAAGTACTTATGTGGCAAAGAAAAAAAGTAAAAATTTAAATGCTTGCTTGCTTGCTTGCTTATATGTATGCCATAACAAACCTATATCAAGGCGTGTATCAGAGTGTCTCTGCTTAGCTGGTTGACAATAGCATGATCCAGAGCCTGGAAAAGCCTGTTCTCTGAAAGGAGGCAGACATGAACTGACAAGCCATGGTTTTGCCTTGAAGGGCTAACTGCAAGGGTGTTGTCAGTCAGCTTCTGCGAGCCCTCCTCAGCTGGTATGTGTCACTTATTCTCTTGAAACATGGTCAGATCATAACATGTCATCCATATGAATCACCTACCATAGTCAGACTTAACCGAAGGGACATCTGTGTGTTTTGCAGCAAAAAAATCTCAGGGAAGAGGAAGGTTAGCGACAGCCAGGCCTAAGGTGCATGACCAAGGAAAAAGAGATTTTGTATTTCTCCTCATCAATCACAACTGGGCTCTGCCTTTGCCAAATAAGATTAAGTTCTGAATCAGCATAAAATGTATATAGGTTTTATGATCTGTGGCTTTTCCAGTTCTCCCTCTTCAGATGCCTGGCTTTTCTTTATTATTTGTTACTTTTACTTTAATATCATAGGTCACCATAGAAAGGTTAAATCACTGCTTTCTTCTCCACTAATTTAAACTTTAACCAAAGGTCAAATTGACATATGACTTACATTGTATTTTTTTGTTGTCTGAAGCTTTCTGAAAGAGGCACTTATAGGGGAACTTCTGATTGTTAATATTTTTATAGGAATCTTGGGTAAACCAAGGATTTAATTACTTAGCTAAAAGCAGGCCAGTAGGATAAGATGTCGCAAATTGTTGTGACAGAATGCAAATTAACAGAGTGCTTCAAGCAAAAAGGGGTGTCTTGTTTAATCTTTTTAGAGTTGAAAACTACTTAAGATAAAGGCTAAACAATCACTTTCAATCCATTGTCATCAGTGAAAATGTTTCTGCTTTAGGACTATAATATGTAATTGCGTTGTGTCTGTGAACCTGTGTGTGTGTGTGTATATAAACATTAGTGTCTGCATTTTAATTAAACTACTCTGACATCAGTAAGTAAAATCCCAAAGTAACATATAGTTCTGGATTCAGTGGCTCATTCTGGGCTGTTAGCATCTGTATATCCACACTCCTCCTATAATCCTAGCTCCAAATGCTTGCTGCATGCTGGTGAACCTGAAGAGAATTAAGAACAGTCTCTGTCATCTCCTGAATCACTCTCAACTTGCCAAACCTGCTTATTTGCCAGGAGTGTGTTAGTTACAGTAATTTAAAAATTCTGAAGGAGTCAGTCAATCTAGCTGATGGCTTTCTCCCATTCTTCCTCTAATTTGTGTCATGTGACTGATCCACTGATATTCTCTATTAGTCTTGTTCATTTTCTTTTTTTCACTTAAGCTGATCTAGGGCCCAGGTTTGTTTGTTTCTCTCTTTCTCTCTCCCCCTCCCCCCAATGGATTAGAAAGGGTGTCTTCTATATTGGGCCATGATTTTTTGATCCATTCCTCCTGTCAAAAGGGGGCATCAAATCCTAACCATTGAAAAGATCTAATAAGCATGGAAGCCTGGTTACATCAAAGGCCTTGGCTACACTGGTGCTTTACAGTGCTGCAACTTTCTCGCTCAGGGGTGTGAAAAAAATACCCCCCTGAGCGCTGCAAGATACAGCGCTGTAAAGCGCCAGAGTAAACAGTGCTGGTGTAAGCTAAACCCCATCAGGATGTGAGTACATGCAGCGCTGGGAGAGCTCTCTCCCAGTGCTGGCGCTGCGACCACACGTGCACTTCAAAGCGCTGCCGCGGCAGCGCTTTGAAGTTTCAAGTGTAGCCGTACCCTGAGAGTGATTAGGCATAACTGACATCTGATTTTTTTAAAGTATTTAGGTGCAAAATTATACATGCATTTAATGTCTGAATTTACCCCAAACTGACTATTTACAGATTTATGCAATTTGCATACCCATTCCTGATAACAGAGCATGCAAATCCAGTGTGCATTTTGCACGCACAGTTGTGCTCATAACCTTACTGAAAACCTGACCCACAAACTTATTCACAAAGCTGATTTACAAAAACCAATAATGATGATACTGTCTTGACTCAAAACAAGACGCACAATGCTTCTGCAAAGAAAGCCTCTTCTTAAATAGCAGTGCAGTCTTCACTTGTTACAGATAATCTACTAAAAAGCATTAGTATTAACAATAATATTATTGTATTATTGCATGGTGCTTTTGGATAAATGCATTAGCTTCCCTCCTTGAGACCTGTTTACAGCTATGGTTAAACTTACATCTGAAGTGAATTTATTAATCTCACCTAGATCCTCATTGGACTTCTACCCCTATGACAGGACTTCTACTGAGGCGTGACTGTGATGCCTCATGGAAGTCCAGAACTGGAATTCCCCTTTTGTTATTACACTTTTCTGATACAGCATTTCCTACACAGATCGACATTAAAATTATTTGTAACTTCTTATTGCACCTTGTTATAACACTCAAAATATCTACTTCCAAAGGGTCATGTTATAAGCCAGAGTCATGCAGTATTCCACTGAATGCCAAAGTTTATGCAGAACATTGAGTCATGCTGCCTAGTGCTCCTTCAAGGACAGTCCAGGGCTAGTTTCGTGCCTTTGAGGATCGATAATTTACTGATCACACTGAGATTTTAGTCCAGTGGTGGGCAAACCTTGGGTCACACGTGGCCCATCAGGGTAATCTACTGGCAGGCTGTGAGACAGTTTGTTTACATTGGCACAGCAGCCTGCAGCTCCCAGTGGTCATGCTGGCCACCGCTTCCTGCAGCTCTCAGTGTCTGGGAACGGTGAACTGTGGCCACTGGGAGCTGCGGGCGGCCATGTCAATGTAAACAAACTTTTGCGCCCCGCCTGCAGATTAGCCTGATGGGTCACATGCGGCCTGCAGGTTGCCCACAACCGTTTTAGTCCATCCTGATTATAAATGTTTATATCTGCAATGAGTACCTGCAGTGAGACATTGATTTCAAATTGTATCAGTAAATAGCCTAATTTGTAAGTAAGTTCTAGGATTGTGCTACAAAATGTTCATTTCATTTAGATTCAGTTATCTGGTGGTGTTAAGCAGCACTCTTACTAGACTCTAATAGAAGTTCAAGGGAGAGCACTGGTTCTTTGAGAGAATTTTTGGTTACCTTGTAACTAGTACGCTGTTGCTTGGTGAACCAAACATGATTGTGGGGTGCTTTGTCCTGTACACATTAAGGAGACTTTGCACCAAAGTTATGAAGCAAGAAAGAGGGACATTCTGATTGCTAAATCAGTCACACTGATTCAAACATTATCCATACATCTGATTTGAGACCTTTCTCAAAGAGGACTAAAAGTATACTGTCCTTGCTTCGTTTCAAACATCCATATTCAGAAAGGAAAGTGATAATTGTTTAAGCATTTTCCTCTGTAGAAGAAAAAGTGTTGAGCAATTTAATCAATGTCAGTTCAACAAGGAAAAACAACACTGAAAGTGCATTTTAACTCATTTTAATTACAGATTTTGTTTTATTATTCTCTATTACTTACAATGCCCAACTAGAAACAAACAATAACTTGTCCTTAATCATTTTTTTGTTTTTTGCAGTTGGTAAACATAGATTTGAGTCACAGAGAAACACAATAACAAGAATGCACTTAGCTCAGTATGTTCAAAATAGTGTACAGAGATATAAATACTAATCCATTAATTAACTAATTTTATACCTCTTCACCTGGCAAAATACTATCCATGATGTCAGTTTAGTTCTGAGAAAATCATTTTCATCATTTGCTCTGATGTATGGATGTGTGCAGAATCAAAATAGTGCAGGGTGGTAGATAAACAACAGTTATTGATGGGTTTTGTTTTGAAATTTCTCCTCAACAGCAATACTTAAAATTAGATTCTGGAGGATTTTCTATAAATTTGCTTTCCTAAATTTCCCCTCTGTTTCAGGTGGATAAGCTGTTTACATCCTGTCTTTAATGGTTATGTAATGTAATGTTTCTGTTCACTTTTAGACAGTTGTTGCATTTTATCTCAAAGGTGGCTGCATTTCAGTGGTCGGTGAGGTAATTGCTGTGTACCAGTTTAAGGTGCTGATCTTGCAAGCACTTACACACGAGCAACTTTACAAATCTCATAATTATGTGAATAAGTGTTTTTAGGATCAGGGCCAAAATCAGTGGTTCTCAACCTGTTTACCATTGTGGGCTGCAGCCCGCATCCAATAGTACCTGTATGGTCCTGAGGCTGTCACATGGGCCTCAGCTGTGTGCTGATGGGCTGCAAGTGGACCCCGGGATGCAGATTGAGAACCACTGGCCTAAATGTATAGTGTTTTGGGAGCTTTCAAGATGGAAAGCACAATTTACATGTCAGATGGCATTCTCCGTCAGAGTACAGAGTCCATTAAGAAATGCAGAATAGTTCAGAATGTGTCTAATCTTCTTGACTTTTATGTCTCATTTGCACATGCTTTCCTGAAAACATCAAAGAACGAAAGAAAACATTGATCTGAGCAGTATAAAGCTAATGACAATCAAATTCAGCCCTGGTGAAACACCAATTGCGGTTACACCAGGGATGAATGTGATGCACTGCACCTATTTTACTATATGTGGAGAGACTCTGACAAGGCACAAAGTAGCCAAGCTGCCATTTCAGATGTTAATAAGTCACTCTGAAAGTCTACTTTGTTGTAACAGTAGATTTGATATTTCAATTATTGGCTATTCTCACATTGTTTTACACTTGTGAATTAAAAGCACCCTGCAGAGGTGTCTGCAGGAATTTAGATCTGAAGAGCCACAGGGGGTTGAGACATTGAATGACAGAAATTCCCACCAGCCAGAGTTGTTTGTGTGAAGAATGCCAAATGGAGCATTAAACTTGGGTGGGAGGGGGAAGAGGGAAGGCGAAAACCAAGGTTTCAAACACACCCAGTTGACCCATCTCATGTTGGCATGAAACTTAACAAGTTACACCCACTGTCTGAGCCAGAAGTGGAATGAAACACTGACACTTCCTCATTTCTGTTACAGGCTGTAAGAGCTTGTGAAACACAACAGGAGAAAATGTTTGAGCTATTGATGAATGGTAAGTTACTTCAAAAAAAACTTCTTGCTTTAATTTTTCTGATAGTGGTAGAAGTTAGAGCAGTGAAATTCAGACTATGGAAACACCTTTGCAAAGTGTAGTATTGTTGTCTAAAATGCCATGTGTACTGGAACCTCTTGCCTCTGTAGGTCTGTCTCTTTTCACAGGCAGAGAGATGTTTTTCTAATTCATGCTAAATATGTGCTTTGAGTGCTACCTTTTCATTTTCAAAGGGTTTAGTGCTGCTGTCTAAGGCAATAGCAGAAGAAGTACATACATACTTTAAAAAATTTTTAGACTCTCTTTAAAACCAAATTAATTTAATGAAAGTTAGGTATTTGATAGCTAAATTCTCTAACAGAGAAAATGTAGTATCATGTTACTTATTAAAGATGCATCCTTTCCCCAGAGGTCTGGCTTTATTTTCAGTAATTACAGGTTGCCATGCTCTTTAATTGTTTAAAATGAACCTAGTGAAAGGTTTCAACGTGAATAAAGCCCTGTTAGATTCTTCACGGCACTGAAAACTTGAGCATTTGAAGGGCAGTACTTCAGAACTTTTAAAGAAAGCAAAAGAGCTTAGATCTGATGAGGTCTCACTTGTATAACATTTCATAATATTGCAGAAACCAGGGCTACTGAAAGCTCTTCCGTGCTGAGATGCTTCTTTTTCTGGTTGTTTCCATTGTTGCTTACAGAGTGATCTTACATTTCAGTTACTATTTTTAAACGGAAAGTGCTTAATTCTGTTTTAGGAGGACAGACATACCAGTACAGAACTCTGGCCCCCTGAGTAATTATAAATAGTAACCAAACTTATCAAAGGTTGTCTATAAAAGCATTCAGAAGCTACCCTTTGCTGACAATGGATGTCAGCAATGGATGCAACTGAACATGTGTGAAAAAGGGTTCGACACAAACCTAAACCAGAACCACCTTTTCCTGCACTGTTTCAGAAACGTCAACTATCGTTTCTGAACTGCTGATGGACATGGACTATCTTGCAGCTAAACTGGATTCAGAACTGGTTCAGATGCACTCTTTGTCAGCAATGGATAATTTTCCTCATGCAGACAAAGCATACATTTTTTGATGGAGGTAAATCACACTGTAGCTGCTTAGAATATATCACTTTTGTCATTTCATTTAATACACCAAAAACCCGTTGTCAAGGCAGCTATTAATTTTTGACGTTATTTTCCCGTTGCAGGATTGATTTAAACTTTCACATGCAATTAGCATTTTTGAACTGTGGGAGCAGTTTATGTGGGTATTTTTTCAATCTATTTTGAACAAAAACTGATCAGCCCTTTATGAAAATTCGTAGAAAATTGCTATGCTAATCGTGTTAAATCATGCTAAGAAACCCAAGGCAGAAGTGTGGCTTGCTTAGTTACAGTTGCTAATTAAAGTGTATTCTTTAAAGGCTGCACATCTGTTATAAGTTGAAAATCCTGATTTTTGGGAGGAAATGCTTTATTTTTCTGAATGGCTGGTATTAAAAAATCTGGTATGCCACTGATCTTGAATCCTGCAAGCACTTGCTGTTGGCTTGATCTTTTCACCCATTTATATCAATCATAAAGTTTCCATTGCCTTCAATGGGAGCAGGATCAGGCATGTAAGACTCAAGGGTGCAGTATTGAAGTCAAATGGGAATTTTGCCATTGGCTTTGATGGGAGCAGGATCAGGCCCATAATGCTTACTCCTCTGAGCAGTCATGTGCCCTGATGTGTGGAGAACACTCAACACCTCACAACTGAAGGCCTTTTGTTAGTGTCCTTGGCTGATTAGTCTGTATTGGTTCTTTATTGTGCTATGAGAATTAATAATGCTAGAAAAATAGACCTCCTGGTAAAAGAGAGACTCTCAGAATGAAATACCAGTTCATTTAAAGAAAACGAGTAAAAAGTCAAATGTAAAAATAAATCTCAGGGTCCATCAGTAAAACATTTAACAGCAAATGGTGCAGCTCTTAATAATTTTGTCTGTATTAAAATGTGTCTCTTTACATTATTTTGTTAAATTTAACTACAGACTGTGCAGCATGTTTTAGTAAGTTTTATGGAACAATAATCCATTGCTAGATGAGAGGAATAAATTATTTATAGATTAGAGTGTTTTAACATCCTACCATGGGGTTGTTAAGGAGGTCAAAATATAGAGCATTGAAAACGGGATTAACGCAGCTGTGCTGCAGATGGTGCAAAAGCAGAGGGAAAAGGAAAAAATGCAGTAATCATATACATATTTATATTTTAATCACAGTTCTTAAGAAATTGCACTTAAGACTTCCAGGTTTCTAGAACCAAAATGTATTTCCTATGTGTGTCTCTTTCTGGTGAATAGCTAGCATTGGTTGCAACCTCTCAAATTTTAATGGAACCATAAACAAACATGAGTATCTTTCTTCTCTAGCTCAGCAGGCTTATTCTTTGCTGCTTGTTTTGTTTCCCTGTGGGATGGTATCAAAAGACTTTAGGAACAGTGAGCATTTATAATAAATAACAAATCTCCTTTTTCTATCAGGAGGAACTTGTTTTATTTCAGTGCATGAAGCTTCCATAAAGAACTCTTTGCAAATGTAGTGAAAATACACTCGCATTATTCGTATGTATAGTAGTTGGATTGAAAGCCTTGTAGAAAAACTTTATTGAGTTTGATTCATTACGATGTGCTTTTTATGTAATTTTTTTTTTGAAAGAAACTTCCAGTTATGCTTTCGCTAAGATTTTTTTTATAGTGCATGAAGTAGAGACAACCTTAGCCTGTTTAGGCTCTGGTATTTTTTCTCTTTACGTGAAAGGTATATACAGTGCCATGATTAGCTTTAAAATAAAAATTTATTAAAAAGCAATCAGTGATCCAAATTCTAACCAGCATTATAGCGCTATGCATATCACATAGTCATCTGTGTTGTGTAATTTATAGTCTTCTAAGGATCCTGCAGAGCCATACTACCATTGTCCTTCAAAGTCTTTGTCTAGCTGGGTCCTTACTGTAGTTTGAATGCATACCATCTAAATTTTTGTAACATAGTATGTTCAGATAGTGTGGTGGTGGTATCTAAACTACCTTTTTTCCTTCTAAAATTTCCCATGATTGCTTTCGATAGAGATGGGAGCGTAGTGTAGGAACCTAGTGTAGAGAAGATCGCCAATATTGTAACCATAGTGTTGTCTAATCCTGCTAAGAGTATGTTAAATGACAGGGTGTTTAAATTGCCGTGCACACACTGGTGTTCCTTTTCTTGCCACCACTGGTGGAGCTGCCTCAGTATTAATAACTGTGTAAATTTTAGGAAAATAAGGCTTTGTTTACACTATGGACCTTACAGAGGTGCAGCTGTACCACTGAAGCTACGCTGCTGTAAGGTATCGTGTGTAGCTGCTCTGTGCTGTGGGAGAGAGCTCTGAGCAGTACTGAATGACAACAGTTAGGATGCTAACTATTATGTCTGCATAGAGTGTTTGTATAGTATTTGTATAAACAGGCTGAATTTCAATAAGGACAAATGCAAAGTACTTCACTTAGGAAGGAGCAATCAGTTGCACACATACGAAATGGGAAGTGACTGCCTAGGAAGGAGTACTGCGGAAAGGGATCTGGGGGTCATAGTGGATCACAAGCTAAATATGAGTCAACAGTGTAATCATGTTACAAAAAAAGCAAATATTATTCTGGGATGTATTAGCAGGAGTATTGTAAGCAAGACGCGAGAAGTAATTCTTCCGCTCTACTCCGCGCTGATTAGGTCTCAGCTGGAGTATTGTGTCTAGTGCTAGGCGCCACATTTCAGGAAAGATGTGGACAAATTGGAGAAAGTCCAGAGAAGAGCAACAAAAATGATTAAAGGTCTAGAAAACAGGACCGATGAGGGAAGGTTGAAAAAACTGAGTTTCTTTAATCTGGAGAAGAGAAGACTGAGAGGGGACATGATAACAGTTTTCAAGTACCTGAAAGGTTGTTACAAGGAGGAGGGAGAAAAATTGTTCTCATTAACCTCTGAGGATAGGACAAGAAGCTATAGGCTTAAATGGCAGCAAGGGAGGTTTAGGCTGGACATTAGGAAAAACTTCCTAACTGTCAGAGTGTTTAACACTGGAATAAATTGCCTAGGGAGGTTGTGGAATCTCCATCATTGGGGATTCTTAAGAGCATGTTGGACAAATACCGATCAGGGATGGGCTAGGACAGTGGTTCTTAAACTAGGGCTGCCGCTTGTTCAGGAAAAGCCCCTGATGGGCCGGGCTGGTTTGTTTACCTGCCATGTCTGCAGGTTCGGCTGATCTGCAGTTCGCCGCTCCAGGGCAATGGGGGTAGCAGGAAGGATGGCCAGCATGTCCCTTGGCCCACGCCGCGTTCTGCAGCCCCCATTGGCCTGGAGCAGTGAACCGCAGCCAGTGGGAGTCGCAGTGGGCAGGACCTGGGACACAGCAGGTAAACAAACAGGCCCAGCCCCCAAGGGGCTTTCCCTGAGCAAACAGCGGCTATAGTTTGAGAACCACTGGTCTAGGTAATACTTAGTCCTACCTTGAGTGCAGGAGATTGGACTAGATGACCTCTCAAGGTCCCTTCCAGTTCTTTGATTCTATAGAAGCAGGAGTCAGGGAATATTTGTAGCATGAAGTTACTTTGCAATATTATTTTTCTTTCCAAACCATTTGGAACTAGTGGACCCAGTTTTGTACATTCAAATCAGTGGGAATTTTTCTTGCATAGCAAGAACTGAATTAGAGCTGTTTAACAATGTATTTATGGAACACATTTATGGAGTATCAGTATTAATATCTCTGTCCAAACACCCTTCAACAGGAAACAGGTTTTTTACAGTTACTGACATAAGAACATAAGAATGGCCATGCTGGGTCAGACAAAAGGTCCATCTAGCCCAGTATCCTATCTTCCGACAGTGACCAATGCCAGGTGTCCCAGAGGGAATGAACAGAACAGATAATCATCAAGTGATCCATCCCCTGTCGCTCACTCCCAGCTTCTGGCAAACAGAGGCTAGGGTCATTATTCCTGCCCATCCTGGCTAATAGCCATTGATGGACCTATCCTCCATAAATGTATTTAGTTCTTTTTGAACCCTGTGAAGGCCAAGACCATAACAACATCCTCTGGCAAGGAGTTTCACAGGTTGACTGTGTGTTTGAAGAAATACTTCCTTTTATTTGTTTTAAACCTGCTGCCTATTAATTCCATTTGGTGACCCCTAGTTCTTGTGTTATGAGAAGTAGTAAACAACACTTCCTTATCTACTTTTTCTACACCAATCATGATTGTATAGACTAGGGGTCAGCAACCTTTCAGAATTGCTGTGCCGAGTCTTCATTTATTCACTCTAATTTAAGGTTGTGCATGCCAGTAATACATTTCAGTGTTTTTAGAAGGTCTCTTTCTATAAGTCTATAATATATAACTAAACTATTGTTGTATATAAAGTAAATAAGGTTTTTAAAATGTTTAAGAAGCTTCATTTAAAATTAAATTAAAATGCAGAGCCCCTCAGACCGGTGGCCAGAACCCAGGCAGTGAGAGTGCCGCTGAAAATCAGCTCACGTGCCGCCTTTGGCACGCGTACCATAGGTTGCTTACCCCTAGTATAGACCTCAATCAGATCTCCCCTTAGCCCTCTCTTTTCCAAGCTGAAAAGTCCCAGTCTTATCAGTCTATCCTCATTCAGAAGCCATTCCATACCCCTAGTCATTTTAGTTGTCCTTTTCTGAACCTTTTCCAATTCCAATATCTTTTTTGAGATGGGGCGACTACATCTGCATGCAGTATTCAAGGTGTGGGCATGCCATGGGTTTATATAGCGGCAACACGTTATTTTCTGTCCTATTATCTATCTCTGTCTTAATTATTCCCAGCATACTGTTCGCTTTTTTGACTGCACTGCACATTGAGTAGATGTTTCCAGAGAACTGTCCACAATGACTCCAAGATCTTTCTTGAGTGGTAACAGCTAATTTAGACCCCATCTTTTTATATGTATAGTTGGGATTATGTTTTCCAATGTGTATTACTTTGCATTAATCAATATTAAATTTCATCTGCCATTTTGTTGCCCGGTCACCCAGTTTTTCAGAGATCCTTTTGTAGCTCTTCGCAGTCTGCCTAGGTCTTAACTATCTTTAGTAATTTTGTATCATCTGTAAATTTTGCCACCTCACTGTTTATTCCTTTTCCCAGATCATTTGTGAATATGTTGAATAGGACTGGTCCCAGAACAGACCCCTGGGGGACACCACTATTTACCTCTCTCCATTCTGAAAACTGATCACTTATTCCTACTCTTTGTTTCCTATCTTTTAACCAGTTGCTGATCCATGAGAGGACCTTCCCTCTTATCCCATGACAGCTTACTTTGCTTAAGAGCCTTTGGTGAGGGACTTTGTCAAAGTACACTATATTCACTGGATCCCCTTGGTCCACACCCCCTCAAAGAATTCTGGTAGATTGGTGAGTCATGATTTCCCTTTACTAAAACCATGTTGACTCTTCCTCAACAAATTATGTTCGTCTGTATGTCTAACAATATTGTTCTTTATTATCATTTCAACCAGTTTGCCAGGTACTGAAGTCAAGCTTACAGGCCTGTAATTGCCTGGATCACCTCTGGAGCCCTTTTAAAAATTTAGCGTCACATTAGCTATCCTCCAGTCATCTGGTACAGAAGCTGATTTAAATGATAGGTTACAGATGACAGTTAGTAGTGAGTTCCTTCAGAGCCCTTGGATGAATGCCATCTGGTCTGGTTACTTATTGCTGTTTAATTTATCAATTTGTTTCAAAACCTCCTCTAATGATACCTCAATCTGGGACAGTTCCTCAGACCTATCACCTAAAGAGAATGGCTCAGGTTTGGGAATCTCCCTCACATCATCAGCCATGAAGACCGATGCAAAGAATTCATTTTGTTTCTTTGCAATGGCTGTATCGTCCTTGAGTGCTGCTGACCAGGCTGAGGACCACACAGTGCACTGCATTTGAACGATCTCAGGACCTCTGATGCTCAGGCTTCTCGAGTTCAGATGCATGGCAGAGTTGAGATGTTTTTGAGAACTGTGGGTAGTAGAATCGAGAGTGTTGGCTGTGCTGCTCCCCCTAGCTCTCTCCAGCCCAACTAGTTTATAGAGCCACATTCACCCCTTGACATCTAGAGCTGAGACTTCTTGTGTGTGAATGGAATTTTTTTCCCTCATGTAACTGTTTGTGTTACCCTACTAAAACATAGTAGTGTCAAAGAGCCAGCCATGACCATACTGGAGAATCAGGTGCTTTGAAGTAGACTGCATGTGGAGGCCTGGGGCACCACTAAATGGTAACTTCAGATTGATGGGTTAGGGGGAATTGTAGGATCTCATCTATAACAAATGCATGATTTGTGGGATGGGATAAGGTGGTGCTTGGAAGCCTGGAGGAGGATGAAGAAAGGAAAATATTTGGACCCTTATCTCCCATAAGTTTTTTTTATATACTGTGCACTAGCTGCCTTTTGGAATGATAACCCTCACCCTCCCTATTTTTAGCAGGATGCACAGAATTATGTGCCCAAATCCTTTTACTTCATATTGACCTAGGTAGTGCTGAAAAATTCTTTTAACAGTTTGGCTTCAGAAGAGAAGCCATCTCATATCTTACCACCAATTCCAGCAAGCTCTTAAAATTACATTTTATAACTTTTGCAGACAGGATGCAAACATCTCTTTCCAATACACTAGCTGAATATCTAATTTCAAAGCAGAAGAAAAAAAAAAACACCTCTATCCTCTTCCCAGATGAATATTCTCTAGATTAATCATTTGCGTTAAGATGGTTTTGTGGACAGGTAAAGGTATATCAAGAATTTGCTCCAGGCACTTTCACATTTTACTGTGACAAAAGACACCTGGGAGTTTCAGACCCTGAACTGCAATTCCATTAAGAAATGAATTAGCAAAGGGTTTGGATGCCAGCACAGAAATTTTATCTGCTCTATATTGATGTGTGAGTGATATACAAAGCCAGGAAGTGGGCTGGGATGTGGTGGGAACAACAGGACATCTTAAAGTAGTGGGGGTGGAAATATTGAATAGTTATTCCAAAATAAATTTCACTTGAATGTGGTTATTTTGTAAGGCACAGTTGTGGCGTGTTGGCTATTATGGAAGAAGCAAAAATAGGTTTACATATGCAGAGAATTGAGCCACTGGGTTCTACTTTAATCCCTGCTCCTGATTTGCTGTGTGACCTGTAGCAAGTTACGTAGGGTAAAGTTTTCAAAGGTGACATCTCATTTGGGAGGCCTTAGTTTCATTGCTCAACTTTAGAACCTGAGAGCCTGATCTTTAGAAGTACTGCACATCCCCCCCAATGAAGTCAAGTGGAGAGGTGGAAGCCCCCAGCACCTCTGAAAATCAGACCCAAAGTGTCTCATGATGCATACCCCAAAAACAAAGGTGCCCAAAACTAACAACCGCTTACAAAAATGTTTGCCTTACTCTCTCTGTACCTCGTCTGCTGCATCTGTAGACTCACACCACTTGACTGTCATTGTAAAGCATTTTGAAACAGATAATTGTTGAAGAGCATGTAAGTTCAAAGTATTAGTATAATAAAGAGGAAAGACGTTACATTCTGTTTTGTCTACATGTGTTACTGCAGTTGTTTGCACAAGGGGTTGATCAACTAAATAGCATAAGACTTTAAGCATAACTGCTCCCAGGTTTCCTCATCAGGAAATTATTAGCTAATTCATTGCAAATTTATGCAATGAACACCGTGACTATTCTACAAACATTTTCCAAGCATCTGATAACTTTCATTGGAAATGACATGTACAACATGCCAAAGATAATTTTGTTTAAAAATTACTAATGTGCTTTTGAAAGCAACAAAAGATTGCCCTTTTCCTTCTGCACAACTAGTGGTAGGGCAGCCATTAGGCCTAGGTCTAAATTTTGCTGTAATTCAAGCAAGGAATGTCCACATTTCGGATCTGAATCTGATGTGTTTGTAATAAGCGCCTGCATATTGAGTAGTCCTTTTGACATTCTCAAAACCCTTCTGACGTTCTGAAATATTCACTGTTGCTAGTTTTGCTTCCGCCTTTTATTTCTTGAGTTGCTTTTTTTCCTATCTAGCGTTCTGTAGAGATGATAGACAAAATAATAAAGGAAACAGAAGCTGGCATCCATCTCCATATATATTTTAGGATGAATTTTTGTTTTTTATAGGTTTTCCTTCTGCATTCATCACTCCCATGACTGAGCACCTCACAAATGATTACAAAGACTCTTGTTGGGCTCAGGGCTTCAATGTGTTAGACATTGTCAAATACAACAGAAGAGAGAGTCTCTGCCCTAAAGAGCTTGCAATCTAAGATAAAAATCCAGACAAGGCTTGAGGGAAAGTCATACAAGCAAAGTGAGCAGGCTGATGACAGGCACGTATCATGTTACTTCTATGCCATTTTTGAAAAGTCTATTTGTGCTAAAAATAGTTTTAGGGTTTTTCTAGATGGAGCTTGGGGAGTTGATATATATGCTCCAGGAATTATTTTGGGAAGTTCTATGGCCTGTGTTACACAGGAGGCCAGACCAGATGATCACAATGGTCCCTTCTGGCCTTGGACTTTATGAATCTATGCACTTATATTTGACGTAGGGGAACTGAGGTACAGAAAGATTAAATGACTTGCCCAAGTTCACACAGGAAATCTGTGACAGAACCTGGAACAAAACCCAGCTCTCTTAAATGGTAGTCCAGCCCTAGGGCATCCTCATCTTCTTCCGGGTGGATGTGAGGCAGCACACCGCTCACTGCTAGTCTGGTGCCTCCCCCGGCTGCTCCAGGGGTTAGCTCACCAGGTCAATGCCCACTCCCACGGTTGCACACTGTCACTTTGTCTCTCTCTCTGGTCTGCAGCATCTTTCTCACTCCGGGAACTGCAGCATCCTCTTCTTGACTCAGCCAGGTCACTCGGCGTTCCCCCCCTTCCAGTGTATATGAAGTCTTTCTTGCAGCAGCCCTAGGCAGTCTTCTCATTAACGGCCTCAGGAGTCACTCCCTCAGTGGATGGTGGGGGAACCCGGGCTCACCTTCTGCCTTCCAGTTCAGGGATTCACAGCCCAGCAGTTCTGAGCTTTACTTTCCCAGCCCTTTCTGCTCCTTCCTTGGACTGCTTCCTACCACTCCTGGTTCCGCCCCTCTTCCTACTCTGGTATTACCAGCTCCAAAGCCTCCTCCCTCTTCCCAGCGAGTGATTGCTTCCTGCTTTCTTGCAGCCTTGCCCAGCAGCCCCCAAATATTCCTCCCTCTTCCCAGAGAGTGACTGCCCTTTCTCAGCAGCAGCCCTATTCTATTGCCAGCTGCTCTGGTTTTATAGGCCTTGCCTGTTCCTGCTCATCTGCACCTGCTTTCAGTTAGCTCCCTGGCTCCTCCTCCAGGTGTAGTTGTTGTAGTTAATTGGTCTAGCTGGCCATCTTAACCCCTGTCAGTCCTGTGTGGGGTGGACACCCCTTCACAGTGGACTTTTTACTTTTCTCAACTCTTGTAGTGTCCCAAAGCACAGTTAACAAGTTGCAGATGTCAGAGATGAAAGCATAGCCACTGTGCACCAAAAAACTTGACAGCCTTGTTGAAAGACACTGGGACAGATTGCATTAGAAGACTAATTGGAAGACTAATACATTAGAAGCAAGAGGAAGACCAAGGACAGGGTAGGCCCACTGCTCAGTGAGGAGGGAGAAGCAGTAACAGGAAACTTGGAAATGGCAGAGATGCTTAATGACTTCTTTGTTTTGGTTCTTAAAACTAGGGCTGCCGCTTGTCTCAGGAAAAAGCCCCTGATGGGCCGGCGCTGTTGTTTGTTACCTGCCATGTCTGCAGGTTGGCTGATCTGCAGTTCGCCTCCAGGCAATGGGGTAGCAGGAAGGATGCCAGCATTGTCCTTGGCCCACCCGCGTTCATCAGGCCCATTGGCCGTGGAGCAGTGAACCGCAAGCCAGTGGAGTCGCAGTGGGGCGGACCTGGACACAGCATGTAAAAAACAGGCCCAGCCCCAAGGGCTTTCCCTGAGCATAACAGCGCTATAGTTTGAGAACACTGGTTAGGTATATACTAGTCCTACCTTGAGTGGCGGAGATTGGAACTAGATGACCTCTCAAGGCCCTTCAGTTCTTTTGATTGCTATAGAAGCAGGAGTCCAGGGAATATTTTGTAGCAGGAAGGTTCTTTGCAATATTATTTTCTTTCCAAAACATTGGAACTGTGGACCAGTTTTTAACGCATTCAAATCAGTGGGGAATTTTTTCTTGCATAGCAAGAAACTGAATTAGAGGCTGTTTAACAATGTATTTATGGAACACATCTTATGGAGTATCAGTATTAATATCTCTGTCCCAACACCCTTCACAGAAACAGTTTTTTACAGTTAACTGCACATAAGAACATTTAAGAATGGCCAGGCTGGGTCGAACAAAAGGTCCATCTAGGCCAAGTATCCTATCTGTCCGACAGTGACCAAGTGCCAGGTGTCCAGAGGGAATTGAACAGAACAGCATAATATTCAAGTATACCCTCCCTGTCGCTCACTCCAGCTCTGGCCAAACAGAGGCTGGGGGACATCATATCCTGCCATCTGAGTATATAGCCATTGCTGACCCTATCCTCCTATAATCGTTTTAGTTCTTTTTGAAACCCTGTGAAGCCAAGACCATAAAACATCCTTCTGGCAGGAGTTCACAGGTTGAACTGTGGTGTTGAAGAATATACTTCCTTTTATTGTTTTAAACCTCTGCCTATTAATTCCATATTTGGTGACCCTAGTTCTTGTTAGAGAAGTAGCTAAAACCACACTCTAGTTCTACTTTTTCTAACATCGATGTTGTATAGACTCAGGTCACGCACCTTCAGAATCTGGTGCGAGTCTTTATTTATTCACTCTAATTTAAGGGTTGTTGCATTCGACAGTAATACTTTCAGTGTTTTAGAAGGTCTTTCTATAAGTTCTGATAATATAATAACGTAAACTATTGTGTGTTATATAAGTACAATAAGTTATTAAACAAGTTTAAGAAGGCTTCATTTAATTAAATTAAAATCATGCAGAGCCCTCAGACCGGTGGCCAGAACCCCAGGCAGTGAGAGTGCACGCATGAAAATCAGCTCACGTGCCCGCCTTTGCAACGCTACCATAGGTTGCTTACCTAGTATAGACCTCAAATCAGATCTCCCCTGTAGCCCTCTCTTTTTCCAAGCTGAAAAAGTCCCAGTCTTATAGTCTATCCTCATTCAGAAGCCATTCAACCCTAGTCATTTTCAGTTGTTCCTTTTCTGAAGCCTTTTCCAATTCCAATATCTTTTTTTGAGTGGGTGGCGATACATCTTGCATGCAGTATTCAAGGTGTGGGCATGCATGGGTTTATATAGCGGCAACAGTTAGTTTCTGTCCATTATCTATCCTGTCTAATTATTCCCAGCATGCTGTTCGCTGTTTTTGACCTGCACTGCACATTGAGTAGATTTTCCAAGAGAACTGTCCAAATGCATCCAAGATCTTTCTTGAAGTGGTAACAGCTAATTTAGACCCCATTTTTATATGTATAGTTGGATTACTGTTTCCAATGTGTGATTACTTTGGGCATTAATACAATATTAAATTTATCTGCAGTTTGTTGCCCGGTCACCCATTTTTCAGAGTCCTTTGTAGGCTCTCGCCGTCTGCCTAGGTGTCTTAACTATCTTTATAATTTTGTATCATACTGGTAAATTTTGCCACCTTCATGTTTATTCCTTTTCCCAGATATTTGTGAATATGTTGAATAGGACTGGTCCAGAACAGACCCCTGGGACACCACTATTTACCTCTCCTCCATTCTGAAACTGAATCACTTATTCCTACTCTTGTTCCTATCTTTAACCCAGTTGCTTGTCCATGAGAGGAACTTCCCTCTTATCCCATGACAGCTACTTTTGGCTTAGAGCCTTTGTGAGGGACTTTGTCAAAGTACACTATATTCACTGGATCCCTGGTCCCACCCCTCCAAAGAATTCTGGTAATTGGATGGAGTCATGATTCCTTTACTAAAACCATGTTGACTCTTCCTCAACCAAATTATGTTTCGTCTGTATGTCAACCAATATTGTTTTATTATCATTTCAACCAGTTTGCCCAGTATGAGTCCAACTTACAGCCTTGTAATTGCCTGGATCACCCTGGAGCCCTTCTTAAAAGATTTCGCGTCACATTAGTACCTCCATATCTGGTACAGAAGGCTGATTTAAAATGATAGGTTACAGATGACAGTTAGTATGAGTTCCTTCAGAGCCTTGGATGATGCCATCTGGTCTGGTTACTTATTGCTTGTTTAATTATCAATTGTGTTTCAAACTCCTCTAATCGATACCTTCAATCTGGGACAGTTTTCCTCAGACCTATCACCTAAGGAGGAATGCTTCAGGTTGGAATCTCCCTCAACTCTTCAGCCATGAAGGACCGATGCAAAGAATTCTTGTTTCTTTGCAATGGCTGTATCGTATCCTTGATCGCTGCTGACCAGTGCGAGGACCACACAGATGCACTGCATTTGAGACGATCTCGACTCTGAATGCTCAGGCTTCTCGGTTTCAGATGCATGGCAGAGTTGAGATGTTTTTTGAGAACTGGGTGTAGTAGAATCGAGAGTGTGGGGTGCTGCTCCCCTACTCTTCCAGCCAACTGTATTATAGAGCCACATCACCCCTTGACATCTAAGCTAGACTTCTTGTGTGATGAATGGATTTTTTCCCTCACTGTAACGGTTTGTGTTTACCCTAACTAAAACATAGTAGTGTCAAAGAGCCGCCATGACCATACTGGAGAATCAGGTGCTTTGACAGTAGAACTGCATGTTGGAGGCCGGCACCCACTAAATGGTAACTTTCAAGAGTGATGGGTTATGGGGAATTGGTAAGGATCTCATCTATAACAATGCATGATTGTGGATGGGATAAGGTGGTGCTTGAAGCCTGGAGGAGGGATGAAGACAGGAAAATTAGTGGACCCTATCTCCCATAATTGTTTTATATACTGTGCCTACTGCCTTTTGGAATGATAACCCTCACCCTCCCTATTTTTAGCAGATATGAACAGAATTATGTGCCCAAATCCCTTTTACTGTCACTAGTTGACCTAGGTAGCTGCTGAAAAATTCTTTTAACAGTTTTGGCTTCGAAAAGAAGCCATCTCATATCTTACACCAATCCAGCAGCTCTTAAAATTACATGTTTATAACTTTTGCAGAGAGGATGCAAACATCTCTTTCAATACACTAGCCTGACATATCTAATTTCAAAGCAGAAGAAAAAAAAAACACCCTATCCTGCTTCCCAGATGAATATTCTTCTAGCGATTAATCTTTTCGTTAAGATGGTTGGGGACAGGTAAAGGTTATATCCAAGGAATTTGGCTCCAGGCACTTTCAATTTTACTGTGACAAAAGACACCTGGGATTTCAGCCCTTGAACTGCAGATTGCCATTAAGAAATGTATTAGCAAAGGGTGGGATGCAGCCACAGAAATTTTTATGTGCTCTCTATTTGATGTGGTGAGTGATTATACAAAGCCAGGAAGTGGGCTGGATTGTGGGGACAACAGACATCTAAATAGGGGGGGCTGGAAATATATTAAGTTATCCAAAATAATTTCACTTGATTGTTATTTTGTAAGCACGTTGTGGCGTGTTGGCCTTATTATGGAAAGAAGCCAAAAATATTACTATGCAGAGAATTGAGCCACTGGTTTCTTCTTTATCCCTGGCTCCGATTCTTGTGTGACCTGTAGCAGTTTACGTTAGGGTAATTTTCAAAGGTACCACTCATTTGGGGGAGGCCTTAACACTGGAATAAACTGCCTAGGGAGGTTGTGGAATCTCCATCTCTGGAGATATTTAAGAGTAGGTTAGATAAATGTCTATAAGGGATGGTCTAGACAGTATTTGGACCTGCCATGAGGGCAGGGGACTGGACTCGATGACCTCTCGAGGTCCCTTTCAGTCCTAGAATCTATGAATCTATGATGATAGTTTCTGCCACTCACAGAAGTGGGTTTTTTTTATGCCAAAGGGGGAATGCTCTCCAATTGGCACAAAGTGTCTTCTCCAGGCACTCTGGAGTACTTTATGTATAGACGTACCCTTAGTCTGCTGGTAAGGAAATAGTCAAATGTCTTTCTGCTGCAGCATAGTGGAGTTTTATCTCAAGCCAGTCCTATTAGTTTTTCAAGCAGTAATTGAGCTCAGTAAGGCACTTAGGTGAACATATTTTTGCCAGTACTTAAGTATTCACAGGTTTGGGGTCTATATTTTGGAAATGACAACACATGTAATTATTGGGAGAAATCAGAAAATTAGTTCAATTGTGCTTCTTCTAAAACACGATAGGGTGCATAGTATAACATTACATTTATGTTTTTGGTAACCTGAACAGGATGAAACTGTGCCTGAACTGGTGTGCATGGTAAAAAAATAATGAAGAAATAGTTCATGGCTCTAAGATCTTATAGTCTAATACCAGATCCTGTATTGGGATCTACTAATGCGGGATCCTTCACGTGTTTAGAGTCCCATTCACATCAGTGGAACATTCTAGAATCCCAGTGCATGTATTTGGACTAATTTATACTATAAATAAATGAGAAG
Organism: Chelonoidis abingdonii; assembly: GCF_003597395.2. Classification (NCBI taxonomy): domain Eukaryota; kingdom Metazoa; phylum Chordata; order Testudines; family Testudinidae; genus Chelonoidis; species Chelonoidis abingdonii. The sequence continues at coordinate 200,201,839 of NC_133769.1, read as the reverse complement.
AGATGCAAAAAGTTCTTCAGTTTGAGCTGGAGGCTGGGAGCAGGTGTATGTCTTGCTGCGCCTATTTGCTTAATTTACACTTTTGATGTATAAGAACTTTGATTTTATAATAAATGTAAAATGGAGTGTGGGCACAGGAGAGTTGATCAGTGGTTAGATGGGGGAAGCTAACTGAAAGGAGCAATGTGTTAGGTCTGAAGAAGGAGGAATTTGAGGAGACAGGAGGCAATGAATCAGGGAGTCCATGGAAAAATGCACAGACATGAGTGGGAGGAGACAGTGTTTGGTAATGCTGGGGGAAATGGCGGAATTTACAACATGGGTGGAATGTAGGTAGAGAAGGGCAACGATGTAGGGAAGGAGGGGTACTATCACATTATGTCTTATATGTAGGCTAAAGCCGTTGGGTCAGAGCCTCAGCTGAAGTAAAATTGGTGTAGCTCCATATAAGTCAGTGTAACTCTGTCAGATCTGGCCCATGATGTTGACTAGTGTACTGAGGCATTCAGATGGCATCCAAAGTGAAAACGTTGGCTGGTTAGTCTGTCATTCTCATCTCATTTTTTTTACTTTGGGAATGAGTATACCTTTGCAGTTGCAGCTGCAGCATGTGCTCACACTGGGAGGGTGTAGGCGAGTGAATCATGGACGATTTCACAGACACTTTTGAAACACTTGAAATTTTCTGAGTAGCTATATTTACGGTCGTAAATATATCTGCGGTCATGTTCTGTGCTGATTCATTCTACAATTCCATTGTCTTCAGTGGGGTTGAACAGCCTGTAAATTAGTGCCAATTTTGATCCATAGGGTTTAACTGTGGTAGCTGCGATTCCCTTGCCAGCCATAGGATACTGCTAGGGAACTCCTAGTCTTGGCATTTGCTAAACATGGTTAAGTCAACAGGTCAAAATGCTGGGCTATTATTGCAAACTATGCAGTAATTGGGCTTTTATTAGCTACATTCACGAGTAGAAAGTAAATTGAAAATATATCAATCTTGTTCCAACAATTTGTGCTTCTTTTTTTATTAATTTGCATAGTGGTAGCACCTAGCAGCCCCAGTGAAAGAACAAGGCCTCATTGTGCTAGGTTCAGTAACCCCCCCTCCCCCCGCCGCCCAATAGATGGTCCCTGCACCAAAGAGTTTGCAATCTAAAACAAAAGACAACAGGTAGGTACAACTTTATATGAACCCTTTGGGTCCAGGACTGTGTATCCATATGGATTTGTATAACACCTGGGAGAACAACCCCCCGTACTTACTGAAGGCTTTGGATGCTACTGCAATAGAAATAAAACTAAATCTAGTGTATGTTAAAGTCTGAGATCTTAAAGTCAAGTGTTAAAGGAGAATATGTCTCTTGTCTGTGTAAAGCACAGATAAAATGACCTAGGAAATGTATAGGAAATGTGTCAGTGGACTGTGCTATCTCTGCATAAATCAACAGTGTAAAACATCTGAGAAATGAAAGATAAACAGTGAAGTACTTTGACAAATGATTTGTTTGGTGCAGAGTACAAATGTATGGAAGAAAGAGACGTTGAAGTCTTTGATGGGTAATTGCAGAGACCTAGCGAAACCCTAACAGCCAGACAGGGTGTTGTCAGGCCAGACAAAATCACAAATAAAGGGCTTGTCTACGCTGGCACTTTACAGCGCTAGAACTTTCTCGCTCGGGTGTGAAACAACCCCCCTGAGCGCTGCAAGTTTTAACACTGTAAAGTGCCAGTACAGACAGTGCACCAGCAGGGCTCCCAGCGCTGGTATCTATGCCTCTCGTGGAGGTGGGTTTTTTAGAGCACTGGGAGAGCTCACTCTCAGCACTGTGCCGTGACTACCCAAGTCATGTTAAAGTGCTACGGCAGTGCTTTAACGTTGCCAGTGAAGACATGCCCAAAGTCATTAAGGCCATGTCTATACTAGCACTTATGTCAGCAAAACTTTTGTCGCTCGGGGGCAGGAGCGGCTCTAGCTTTTTTGCCACCCCAAGCACGGCAGGCAGGCTGCCTTCGGTGGCTTGCCTGCAGGAGGTCCCCGGTCCCACAGTTTCAGCCGCATGCCTGTGGGAGGTCCGCTTGCTGCCCTAGGCATGCACTTGAAGTGCTGGTGCCTGGAGCCACCCCTGCTCAGGGGAGTGGAAAAAGCATTCCTCTGTGTGACATATGATTTGCCAGCATAAGTGCTCATGTGCACAGCGCTGTGTCAGTGGCAGACGCTCTCCCACCGACATAGCTAACACCGCTCAGCACTCGTTGAGCTGGTTTTATTATGTCGACAGGAGAGCTCTTCCCTGTTGGCATAATGTGGCTACACAAGAGATCTTACAGTGGCACAGCTGTATTGGTACAGCTTTGCTGCTGCAAGCTTGTAAATGTAGACATGCCCTAAGATAAAAGATTAATGTCTGCAGTACTAAAATCTACAATGTTGTCATAGTTATAAAAGCCTGATGTAAATTTAGTATATAGTTAAAGTCGAAGCCTCAGAGAAAAAGTCATTAAGCTGTTAGTTAGTTTGGGATATCACCTTATCCCGTAGAGCTTGGCTTTCCTTCCAGAGGCACCAGTAAAACTGCTATTGACTAAGAGTTTTTGTTATTTTGGTTTGGAGAATATAGCATTCTGCCACAACAGGCACACACAACTCCAATGTCAATGTATGTTGTACAGTGCAAGTAACACCGTTTAACTTCTTCAGTGTCACCTCCATTCATTTCTTTTCAGGATTTCTTGTTTATATTCTAATGCTGTTTTAAAAAATTAGTTCTAGATGTTAATTTAGTGTTATTTATATCAAGCGAGCTTAGTGTAATGTTTAGCTCAAGAGATTGGGAATCGAGATTTCTGGGTTCTCTTCACCACATTGTCATTGTGACTTGGGCAGATCATGTAACTCAGTTTCTACATCTGTAAAATGGGAATGGTAATGCCTAAATACCTCACAGGTAGATTTTGAGGATTAGTTAATATTGAGAAAGTGCTTTGCAATCCTCACATAAAGGCTTTGTATACATGCAAACTATTTTAGCTCTTCTGCTGATAAAAAACCTAATCTTTAGAAGATCTTAAGAATTCTGAAGAGATGATAAGCAATGAAATATGTAAAGATCAGCCAGCTACACACAGGCATTTGTTCCCATGAATCCCAATAAAAGCTGGAAGTTTGTTTATTAAATTAATACATTTCAACAGTCACAGACAACAGGACAGTCTGCCATAAAACTGGTAATTTTGAGGTACAGGACCAGCTCTTCAGAGCTGCTGACCATTGGTCACTCCCGTCAACTTCAGTGTGAGGTATGGGTGCTCAGCAAATCTGGAAATGAGGCCCAGAATTAATTAGAGAGACAAAAGAAAACTGACCAAACAGAAGACAATTGGTAGCACTGCATTATATTGACAATCTGATATTGAGCCTTGCCAACAGATACATAAAGTTCTAATACCTTTATAAAATTCCATATGGAGACCAGTGTATTTGAACACAAGAAGGGAAACCTTTTAGTATGTTGACTCTTCCAACCCACCAATTTGTTACACAAATGACAATAAAATAAACCTTGCCTCATTCTTATCTGTACAAAGGTATTACTTATCTTCTAATGTTACTCTGAATTTCGGATAGAAAAAAATGGCTGTTGTCACAAAGTTTCTTGCCTTGTGTTTCCCTTTTCCCAGCAGGAAGCATCAAAATGTGGTGATCCTGGAAATCAGGCTTTTATTTATTTATTTTTTTAAAATCTGTTTCCAAACTCTCACAATCAGTAAATAAATAAATAAATAAAGTAACCAGCCGAAAAGGGTCAATCCAGCCTCTCCACAGGATCTACTGATTCCATATGCCTCAATGATTTTCTAGATGTTGGCAAGCCAAAATCTTTTTCTGTGGCTACAGAAGGTTCAAATTTCACATTTGAAATCTCATCTAATGAAACAGGCAGAACAAGAAGAGGATTATCTTCTTGAGACATCTCATTTAAATTTAATAGAGCAAAACAGGAGGCCTGGAATTTGTGTTCCAGAGCCTCCCACCTATAATGTCTATCAAGATTATCTTGAAATAATTGCATTGGAGAGGTCCTACCATTTTAATTTGATCTCTTTTAAAGAAGTTTGTGTGATCTCTTTCTGTTTTTTCTAGGGCTTCTTGTAGTTTTTTTAATCTGAAGTCAAATGGCGTAAACTTTTTGATATATGGTTTTGATGAAATTATACAGTATATTTAATGTAATCTCTTCTATCTAGTTAGATACGTATGTCCCTGTACTGTCAGAGTGCCTCATACACTAATGAATTTATCCTCACATTACTCCTATGACATAGTAAAATATTATTGCCATTTTACAGATGGAGAACTGAGGCACAGAGAGATTAAGTGACTTCCCTATGAATCTGTAGCAGAGCCAGGAATTGCACTCAGGTCTCGAATACTAATCCAGTGCTTTAACCACAGGACCCACCTTTTCTTACACTTCAGAACTAAAGGTATGTCTACACTGCCCACATTACAGCATGGCCATGGCGGCGCTGTGATGTGGGCAGTGTAGACATGTCTTATTGCTGGGGGAGAGCTTTCCCAGGGATTTGAAAAACAAACAAACAAACAAACAAAAACCACCCTGAATGGTGGTGGTAGCACAGCTCCCGGCGATAAAGCGCTGTCTATACCGGCGTTTTTCAGCACTAAAACTTTTGTCGCTCGGGGGGGATTTTTTCCCCACACCTGAATGACTAAAGTTTTAGCGCTGAAAGTGGCAGCGTAGACACAGCCTAAATACACTAAATCCAGTCCTCTAGATCAGATCCACCCCTCCCTGCTGTCCCCTCTCCCCTGCACCCTCAGAGCGCCACCAGCACAGGAGGGGGCTGCACTGTGGGGGCAGGGGAGAGCAGGGAGGCAGGCTCACTTGTAGCCTCAGGAGCAGGAGGGCGGTGCAGGTGGCAGGAGCATGGCGAACACGGGCGGAGGTCACAGGAGGAGCACCGGGTGGCCACACAGCTGGCCGGAGAGAAGCGGCGCTTTGAAGGGGAAACTGCTGCTTCTCTCCGGCTGCGCAGCTGCCCTTGCTCGTCCTGAGTCCTCCGCCCATGTTCGCAGGGCTACATTCTGAAAGGGGCTTTAGAGAGGGGGTTGATTGGCATTCCAGGGGGCCTGTCAGGGGACGGGGGTATGGATAGGGTCAGGACAATCAGGGAACAAAGGGGGATGGATAGGGGGTGGGGTCC